>NC_054702.1:60370063-60552563 GCF_016097555.1 Gigantopelta aegis
GCAACATACGTCATGCATTGCAACTACTGTCGTACAAAACAAGGTGCAGATTTGGAGGTATTGTTATTCTCATAAAACAAGAAATAGCCAAATAAATCATGTTTGTTTTTTTGCATCCTATCTGAATATGTACTTTGGAGTGAAATCGATAGAAAGTTAATAAATTTGGAGCGCGATCTGCATTTTGTCGCAGTTTATATCCCACCTGAAACATCTGTGTACCATAAAGCTGATACATTTTAAGCTGTAAAACAAGAACTCTTTGGCCATATTAAAAAGACAGATTACGTACTTTTCCTTGATTATATGAATGCTAGGACCAGTAATCTTCCTGATTTTACTTCTGATTATAACATTGCCAATGTTTTTTATTTAGATGAAGATGTGCGTGGATATCTGATTGGCGCTGCATGTTTAGCAAATATGGTAAGTCCCTTAACCCGAGTCAGCTAAGACATGACAAGGCCAAATAACAACGGTTCGCCAACAAGTCGGTGAATTTTCTAATTAAAAACGGTCAACGATAAACCGCTGGATGAATTCATCTGTTGTTCATTACACCATTGCCTATTTGTCTCTTGTAAAAAAAACATAAATGTTTTTGAAATGTGCGATTTTAATGCTATACTTTCAGATATCCATTATGCATTTTACCGTGAGTTATTAATCACAAGCGACGCCAAATATCCTCCAAATAAGTTATCTAACAATACTCGGTTAAAGAGAATTAAAACAAGGAAACTAGGAATCAGGTCAGATACAAGATATAGTAATAATATTGATGATGAGAAAATTACCAAAAGAATAAGCGATATTGAGGACCGTTCTAGAAATAATGATGCAGTTAACGATGCAGTTAACGATGAAACAACACATTAGTAAACGACATTACAAATGTTATGAAGAAAAGTGCTGACAAAACAGTCGGTAATATTGACAACAATAATAAAGATATGAGAAAACATACAGTATCAAATAGTAAAGCATGATTTGGAAAGGAATGTAGAACATCAAGATATAATTTTCATAAGGCAAGGCTTAAATTTAACCATACAAAATGCACTACTGGTCGACAAACGATGCTAAATTATGATAAGATGTATAGAAAAACGGTCAAATTCCACAAACACAAGCATGATAAGTCTACAGAAGAAACAAAAAGGAAATTGCAATCAAACAAACCCAAAGAGTTTTGGAAGTTACTTAATTCATTTAAAGAAAAAGAAAACCCCCCAAAATGAAATAGAAATTGATAAATTATTTGAATTTTAAAAAGATAATTAACGAAACATGAAATTCATTCTGCTATTAAAAACACCGAAAACAACAAAGCCATGGGCGTAGATGCCATTCCAAATGAGTATTTTAAGTATGCCGAAACTAAAGTAGTCCTCTGCTTATAAAACAAAACCCACTTTAATATCATTTGTAACACCGGTATGCTACCTGGTGGTTGGTTAGCTGGCATTATTAAACCTACTTACAAGAAAAAAAGCTATCCAAAAGACCCTGAATCTTATAGACCTATAACAATAGTAAGCTCTTTTGGCAAACAAAAGAATAACTCACTTTCTCGAAAAAACAGAAACACTTAAATGAAAATCAAGCTGGTTTTAAAAAAGATTATAGAACAAATTACCATAGTTTCTCCTTATATGCATTACATCAAATAGTCAAACAACAAAAGGAAAACTTTATTGCGCCTTTATAGATTTTTCAAAAGCAGGATTGTTCGTACTTATAATTTTGTATTACTGTAAATTCGATGGGGAAAAACTGTCAAAAGAATTGTTGGCGTCACAGGCTATACACGTTCTCCTCATGCTAGTATTCGCCATGTTGTATACCGTGAAGAAGAGGTCTTGCCCGTCATACAAGACGTATATGTAAAAGACAGAAGTTTACTAACATTGTTGGAGTAAGCTACATATTATGCTTATTAGGCATGGGAAATCGACGAAGTAAGAACAAACGTAAAGTTATCAGTCCATCCATTTCTAAAACTGAAGAATCGTCTGAAGGATTAATAACCAAGTTTGCCACTCAAACGATAGCTAAAGAGATAACCAAATATAATATCTCTGATTTTTGCGCTTATAGTGGAAGAAATAAGTAAATGTCTAAAACTGGAAATAACCTCTCTCCTAGCTCCTATTTTAATGATTCCGATTCTTGAAAAAAAACCCACCCCAAAAAACCCCCAACAAAAACCCAACAAAAACACCCGACATTGCAATGATCGAATTTGAAACATCATGAACTCATTTATCTTAAAGGGACATTCCTGAGTTTGCTGCATTGTAAGATGTTTCTGATTAATACAATTAATAAACTTTCATATTAAATACATTTTCTTGTTTAGAATATCATTGTCTATATATTCAATGTGTTTCTGGTCATCTTAATATTTGTAGAAAACCCAAACTGGTTTTTGTCTCCAAATAATATCGTAGGTACGAAGAAACAATATTTTGGGAAATAAAAATGAAATTTAACCCATTACAAATATTAGAACGATCAGAAACACGTTTGATACACAGCCAGTAATATTTTATTCAGAAAAATATATTTGAAATGTAATTACAATCGATAAAGTGCATCTGTTAGTCGATAACATCTTAAAAATTGCAGCAAACTCAGGAATGTCCCGTTTAATTGGGAACATTAAATGTTTGTGGTCTTGACAAAACCGCAGAGTTCTTTGATTACATTAATAATTATGAAATTGTTTGTTAATGAGAGACAACATTGCATCATTTAGATGTTATAAATATCACAGGATACGTCATGCATTGCAACTACTGTCGTACAAAACAAGGTGCAGATTTGGAGGTATTGCTATTCTCATAAAACAAGAAATAGCCAAATATATCATGTTTCTTGATGTCGTATCTGAATATTTACTTTGGAGTAATATTGATAGAAAGTTTATAAACTTGGAGCACGATCTGCACTTTGGCGCCTTTTATATCCCACCTGAAAACTCCGTGTACCATAATGTTGATACATTTTAAGCTGTGAAACAAAAACTCTTTGGCCATATTAAAAAGACAGATTACGTATCTTTGCTTGATTATATGAATGCTAGGATCAGTAACCTTCTTGATTTTACTTCTGATTATAACATTGCCGATATCTTTTTATTTAGATGAAGATGTGCATGGATATCTGAATGGCTCTGCATGTCTAACAAATATGAACATTCCCATAACCAGATTCAGCCAAGACATGACAAGACCAAATAACAACGATTCGCAATTGTTAGACATGTGCAAGCGACGCCAAGAGTCCTCCAAATAAGTTATCTAACAATACTCCGTTAAAGAGAAATAAAACAAGGAAACTAGGAATCAGCTCAGCTACAAGATATAGTAATAATATTGATTATGAGGAAATTACCAAAAGAATACGCGATATTGATGATCTTTCTAGAAATGTTGATGCAGTTAACGATGAAACAACACATTAGTAAACGACTTTTCAAATGTTATGAAGAAAAGTACTGAGAAAAGAGTTGGTAATATTTACAACAATAATAAATATATTAGAAAACACACAGTATCAAATAATAAAACATAGCTTGGAAAGGAATATATAACAGAAAGATATAATTTTCATAAAGCAAGGCTTACAGGCGCTCAATCATGGATTTAGTGGGACTTATTTCTCTCAATATGGATTATAAATGGAAATTACATTCATTTGGAATAACAAACATAGCTATTGTATGATCCAAAACATTTTAACTGAACTACGATCGAGGAAATTCCATGACACGGTTCATTTTTAAAATTTGGAAGTCTTCTTGTGAAAAATCATAAAAATACGGCAAAACAGACTCGTAGTGATGAGGCTGTATACAACCGTATAATATATTTTAGAATTTTATATAAACGACCGCCGAAACTTGGCAAATGAGGTGCGGCTATATAATACTAGAATTTTTTTGAAATATATTATTTCATGACGAAAATAACTGCGAACACGCTGAAATAAAATAATAAACAGTCGGGACATGAACTGACCATTGTTATTATTATTATTATCAGGCGCGTGTGCATGGAATTTAGCAGGGGGAGAGTCTAGACGGTTACAACGCTATAGTGCTTGGTTCAAAAACGGATAACATGTTTCCAGCGTCACAAATGTGGCATACGATTAGCCAGTCCTTTTTTGTTAAACGTTTGCAAATTACTTTGACTGATTTGCAATGTACAGCGTACAAAAAAATTCCAAACAAAACAAACAAACAACAAAACAAAACAGTATAGGGGCCTACTGTCGCATGTTTTGCCATTCAAAGGTTGGCTTAATTATTACTTAACCCAGCTGAATCCAGTTCGTCGTGCAGGGACAATTTTAGCCTGCAGTTTGTGCGTGTGTGCATGCTCGTTAATCGTGCATTTTTATAGACCCCCCCCCCCCCCGCCCCTCCGATAAAACATCGCCCCATCCATCCCAAAAAGGTAGTAATAATAATTAATAATAATAATACACTATTGTTGTTGTTGTAATAATGATAATAATAATAATAATTATTATTATTATTATTATATGTATTATAATGTTTCGTAAAATCACGTCGCGGTGCGGTGGGTGGGGGCGGTTGTTACAGAAACATTACATAAATTTAGAGGGGGACCCGGGAGTGGTCTCAGCGTTACTGGTATAAAATATGTATTTTGAGTTTTATTGCCCCTTGCAGTTTTGCGCTTTTGAAATATAACTAAATACAGCAAAATAGCCTTTTAGTTATATTTATTTGCGGTAAAATTAACTTTAATTTTTTTTTTACGAAAGGAGCCTCAAAATTGCAACCAGACAAAAATTATTAAGTTGTTAAGCCCTGTTGTTAGTTTGTGTACTGCCCGAAGTTAGTTTCTCTTTCAGATAATCTACCTCAGCAGCTGATAATTTTTTTTAAATTTATTTATTTATTATTAATTTTTTGCTAGTACTGTAGGTGCAATATTATGCAATTCATAGATTCATATAACCCCTCCCCCCTTCTCCCCATTTCAGAAAAACGCACTGTTCGTACAGTACTTGGTATGTATTCCTCCTGTGCCAGATGGTTCGATAATATGGATCAATCAAATAATTATTTATCGCCTATATACATTTTTGCTGTGAATATAGCCAGCCCTCGTTAGCAGAGGCTATATACACGGCCGTCGTATATATACTCACATCGTATATAAACACCGTCTAGTTCAGAGTATTCTTTTAAAATGTAACAATTCCTATCCCAAGTCAGCTATTATGGCATATTTTGCATAAAATATATTTGACAAGGTGGAAAATGAAGATGTTTGTGATTATGATGTTTAGAGGGTTTTTTTGTGTGTACGACTAACGATAAATTTACCTATAGATGCAAGGCCTAACCAGTCGGGATTGTCGACGTTTAACATGCTTCTGTTACTAAAATGAATTAATGTATAAGCGTATTATCATTCAGTACATGTTTATATTAATTTTTAATAACTTATTTTCATTGTTATTCTTTTTTCTATTTACCCTACGTCGCAGAGGACGGTAAAGTGTTCTCGTTACACGAGCTTGGTAAATCGTTTCGACATTCCGGTTATTCGGGGGATGCCCGTCACGTGACTCAAAATAATAAGTCACACCTATGCTCTCCAAATAGCCGTTATTTGTCTCCGAATTATGGACCGTTGACATAATTCAATTAGTTTTACAAAATATCAGTAATAAGTGAGTTATGGTAATTAAGTAGATGGTTGAATAAAGTACTTTTAGCGACATATCAAATTTATGTATTTTCAGATAATATTCTGTTGGGTCATTAATTAGGTCAATCATCCGTGACAGAGCGCCTTTAAATGTAACTGTACAAAATGTACTACTGATCGACAAACGATGGTAAATTGTGGTAAGATATATAGAAAAACGGTCAAATATCACACACGCAAGAAGAAAAAAAAATTGGAAATTGCAATCAAATAAACCAAAAGAATTTTGGAACTTACTTAATTCATTAAATGAACAAAATAAAAAAATAAAAAAATAAATAAATGAAATAGATAAATTATTTGAATTAATTTTTTTTTTTTTTAAATGAAACCAGTAATGATGAATATGAATATATAAATATCGATATCAGTTGTGAAAGTAATATCCTCAATGATGATATTTGTAAGCATGGAATTAATTCTGCTATTAGAACAACAAAGCCATGGGCGTAGATGGAATTCCAAAGGAGTATTTTAAATATGCTGAAACTAAACTAGTCCCCATTTTAGAACACAAAACCCTGTTTAATCTCATTTGTAACACTGGCATGCTGCCTGATGATTGGTTAGCTGGCATTATTAAACCTATTTACAAGACGAAGGGCAATCCAAAATACCCTGAATCGTATAGACCTATAACAAAAGTAAGCTGTTTTGGAAAACGTTTTACATCTATTCTAAACAAAAGAATAATTCACTTTCTCGAATCAACAGAAACACTTAAAAGAAAATCAAGCTGGTTTTTGACAATGTTATAGAACAAATAACCATATTTTCTCCTTATATGCATTGCATCAAATAGTAAAACAACCCAAAAGAAAATCTTTATTGCGCCTTGATAGATTTTTCAAAAGCATTTGACACAGTATGGCGTACATGCCTGTGGAAAATTATTTTAAATTTAAATATAAATGGACATTTTTTGATAATTGTTACTGACATGTACAACAATATCATATCATGTTTTAATCACAATAACAAATTTTCTTCTTATTTTCTATGTCAAAACTGTGTGCGCCAGGGTGAGAAACTTTCTCCGATACTGTTTGCTATATATCTGAATGACCTACAAGATCTATTAAGCGAGAAACAATGTAAAGGTATAAAACAGTAGTATGAAAACAACCCTGATCTACTTATGATAATTACAATCTTATTTTATGCTAACGGCACTGTTGTTTTAGCAGACTCTCCAGATGATCTTCAGAAATCTTTATATGTTTTATCAGAATACTGTGATAAATGGAAATTAAACATTAACATCGATAAAACCAAACTTGTTTTCTTCGGAAGAAGGGCACCGCGAAATAAAACATTTTATTTAAACACTATAAAATTAGATATAGTAGACAGCTATAAATGACGGTCTTCTGAGCTGTCCACACAATCGCCTACCTGTCTCAACTTCCTGCACGAGTGCAGTCTCTGTGTACTTCCCTGGCATTCTTGTCCTTTGCCGCTAATACAGCTGAAATGACCCACGGCACTGACTAATGAACGCCGGTAGTAGGGGTGTATCGTCTCTGTGTACATCCCTGCACCCACCTGGCATCCTTGTCCTTTGCCGCTTGTAACCGGTTCGGGGTGGTGTGGGTTAGGTGGTAGTGTTGCCTTGACCGGATATATTTCTAAGTGCAACTACTAGTTGGTCAAAGGCTCCACACACCGATCGGCCAGATATTTATACAATAGATAAGCTTTGCATGTCAACAAACAATTATCTTTGTTGACATCAATAACACAAAACTAAAAAGAGCAAGATCAACAAATGATATAAATAACACTAGATTTATTCACATAAATACATTTGTATTCTTCTCTATGCGACGTAAAGGTTCCCGAGACGAATTTATAATTAAACTAGAGGTGAGATAATTCCTGGGGCGAACTCAAAAAGGGACGAATAGACGGACATGGTAAATCAGTAACATAAGTCTGTCTCGCGATTAACACGGTGTCCAAATATATAGTTTGATCACTGTAATAATTACGTCTATTTCTGTTATAGCCAGAAATAGGTTAAACAAAATATTTTTTATTGAAATTAATGCTAACTGAAGTTAATTTCCACGCCACAGGAGTTCCAAGCACAAAACGGGATTTTGTAGTTTACTATGGCGCGAGCCGGTCAGGGCGGTTCCAAATAGTTTTCAGTCAAATTAAAGTCAAATTGTTTAAGATATTAATTTATATAATCATTTTCAATTAGATAATATTCTTATATGTCTTGTACAACTAATTTTCAACTTAGTAAGACAGAACTCGTTCACGACTGCTTTAACGGTTTCTTCAAAAGGTACAACATTATTTATTAATTTCCAACAGGATTACTTTTATTTTATAAAAGAAATCATTGTAAATAAAGGAAAGGTATTATTTTATTATTAATTTAATTTAACTTATAAAGGACAATACACACAACTGGTCACTTCCGGTTCGTTTACACACATAACCGGAGTTTGCCAATTGAGTGTTTACTCATTAACTTTTACAATAGACGTGATGAACGTTTTAGCCAGCATATCTCACGATCCCCCTTTTAGCTAAACTCGTCTCGAGTTTTCTTTACCATGTATTTGTAAATTTTAATTAAGTTAAAGTCTCTTTCTTAAGTATTTATAATAAAAGTCTGTGACACCAATTTCAAACCCTTCGAATGGCACAATGGGAAGTTGGCAGTGAAGAAAACTGGCACTGAAGACTGTTATTCGTAGAATGGCTTGTCCTGATGGTTTCTAGTACATAGGATTTTCTTGGCAGCATTTTCTTCAAAGTAGTACATGAAATAAAAATAGCAAATGTTACTAATGAATTTGAATAAATTAACGTTTTATATTCATTTTATTGCTCAGCCACCTTTATGTAATGACTCTGTAGCCGAGTCATGGCTTGTTGAAGCACAAGTCCAGCCTGCAGATCCTGTTTACAGAAGGTTTCTAACAGCTCTGGGTCAGACGGAATGTCTGCCCCAGTTGACCAGTTACACCTTTGTGTCAAGGTACCAGGGGTTTTCTGCGACAACACCAAGTCCATGAGGGCAGGGATTGAGTGGAGTGGCCGAGATAATGGAGCTGGTGTAGATACTGGGGCTGGTATTGGGGCTGGGGTAGTGGACAAACATATACCGACGAAGGTCAAACCTTTGGGGTTGATATAATTTCTATTCAGGGTTAATTCCCTTGGTGTACGTGCGACAACTTGAATGTATTCCATTTTTAACATATAATTCTTATTTTTAAAACTTTCTAAAGATCATTAAATAATGTCTCTCCTTTACCCCTTTCTGTATTTCATTTCACAGCTATTAGTACACACTAATTATAGGACACGTCCCGCTAGTCCCTCAAAAGGTAACTTTTGCCACCAGGACGGTTACCAACAAGCAAATATTTGTTCCCGAGAGATGAAGTAACCTTCACAACTGAAGTTAAGTGGTAAAAACCTATGAGCTCACATGTTAACTATATGTCTTAACATATTTTCCATACAGTGCATATATTCTATTTTAATTTTAATCCTAACAGATCAAATTTAAAACAATACCATGCCTTCACACAGGCATCATCCTATTATGAGTTAAAAATGTAATGGAAAATTCTAAATGTCTATATTTTAGGTGGGAGTTTTTCTATTTATTTATTTTTTTGATATATCCCCTCAAAATATTTCAGGCTAAATTTTAATTAAAAGGTTTTTCCCACCAAGTGGGTGGATTATCACCTTCATATGGCAACAACCTATCTACATGAACTATTTTTGATGGTTTCTCATGGCTTTCTTGAATGCGGTAAGTCACATCATCCAAGCAATCCATAACAATCCATCCTTTTTGCCATCGGCTAGTAAGTTTTTTTTACACGTACCAGGCTTTCTCTGCATTTTTGGTAGATGCAGCCATACTGGCTGACCTTGTTTTAACTTTAGTGTTTTTGTACCAACATCATATCTTTTCTTCCTCACTTCAGCAGATCTGTGCGTGCTGTTTCGTGAGCTAATTCGAAATTATTTTTTATTTACTCTACATATTCATCAACAGGGCTTGATTTGTCATTTAGATTACCTGTCAGAATATGTATGGGCATTCGAACTTGTTGACCAAAAACAAGCTGATTGGGTGTAAATCCGGTGGATTCATGTCTAGCAGACCGATATGCCGACATAATAAAAGGAAGATGTTTAACCCATTGTTTGGGTTTTTCTTCTGAATATATACAGAGCATGGCTCCGAGTGTTCTGTTAAATCGTTCCACTTGGCCATGTCGAATGTCATATATAAAAACATCGCTTTCCCAACATCTTGGCCAAAGACCTTTGTCAAATGAATAACATCATTATATATTAGTGTAGTTATGGTTTAATATACATGTATATTTAAATTTCTGTATCATATGTAAAAACACAATGTAAACCAACAGAATTTGTGAATTGATAAAGATACGTTGTGAAAGAACGTTTTGCTGTATGAGATGCGTGTTATCCGTTTAGATTGTAGTTAAAGTGATAACTCGATGTGTTCTATTTCAGAGAGATTTAACCAAACACTGGAGAACATGCTTTTGAAGCTCGACGGTGATGCAGAATGGGACACATTATTGCATCAAGTTGCATTTGCCTACAACACATCCAAACATGCAAGCACAAAGTTTTCTCCCTTTTACCTTATGTACGGGAGGTGAGTGCTTTGAAAGGCGTGCATAAAAGGTCTGCTGCCATATAGTTTCCACAATGTTTTTGATTAATGAATACTATCACACCAAACTGATAAAATAATAGAACATAATATAACTGAGTAAAGTGTAATGCTAAACGCTACTTTAAAATAATATAAATATAATTTAGCACTGTTAGAAATATCACATATCATAAATATTAAGTACACAATTATTATAGGGAACCAATGATGCCCGATGATGTTGGAAATTCAGACGATGAGATGGAGGCCAAAGTTTCCGATGAAACACTTCAAGCAGAAATTGGGAAGAGAGTGGAGACAATGATGAAAGTCACAGGCAAAAGAGCTGTAAACAACATCAAGGAAGCCCAAACAAGACAAAAAAGGAACTATGACCAACGACATAAGAATCAGGAGGTGAAACAAGTATATAAAAACTAAAATATTTAAAATTGGTAGCTATTCATTATGCGTACATGTTACATTATTTATGCAATTTTGCAAGTATGTCTTAAAAAGTATATGCTAACTATATTAATGTTTTTAGAAAACAATGTGAAATAATTGTTTTAAAAACACCTGTTTCAATGAAACCATATTTTTACAATTATTATTATTATATATATATTTAGTATGAATAAAGGTATCATGAAATGACTTTAAATGTAACTTCCTATTATTAATGTATAAAACTTAAATTGTATTTTTCAGAATTTACCAGTAGGAACAAAGGTTTAAAAAAAACCCTTAAGACGCCAGGACCGCAAAGGTGCTAAGGGGGAGAAACCTTGGATTGGGCCATACGTCATCAGAGGGGTAACAAAAAGCGGATCATACTTCCTGTCGACAACAGATGGAATTATTTTAAAAAGTGCCATAAACGGTGCCAATTTGAAAGTGTGGACGGATGTGCCTGCAGCCAAGACACGTAAAACTGAATAAAACAATTAATAAATTCAACTGTTTTAAATTGTGTAACTGCATTTTTATTTGCATACATGTAAGCTATAGGACTTGTATTTCGGTTTTCTAGGAATGCAGGTCCAGCTAGGTCTTGAATTCCTAGTAGGCGGACCTGCATTCCCAAGGAACGTAAGTCTTAGGACTTCCATACCTAGTCATGCTAGACCTAGGACTTGCATTCCTAGGAGATAGAGTCCAGGCGGACCTCGATTCCGGCGGACCTGTATTCCGTTTACACCGGTTACATACTTTTTCATTGGGGCTCGGAGATTTTTAGTTGAAACTTTTCACCCTACACAATAATCACAATGGTTGCAACATTTTCTAACATCGGCCGACATAACACACCAATAATAACTTTGTCTTATGCGTTCTAATGTTCTTTCGGCTCCGAAGTGGCCTGCTAAGGGAGAATCATGGCAGAGGGTCATAATAATTCTGCGCTTTGTGTTAGGCACAACTATCTGCCAGTGGTAAGTTTTACCATCATCGGATTCCCACCTTCGCTGTAGCATACCATTTCTAATCTCTAATCGCTGAAATTGTGTCCATAATGCCTTGCATTCACGTGACTGGGAAGCTATTTCATTCCATTCAGGGCGACAGTTAACTTCTTTTGCTTTCATTATTAATGATATATCTGGGTCTTGTAACTGTTGTGCTCTTAATATTTCAGGACTCAGAAAATCTTGTGATTTTGTGAAACTTTTAGATTTACTCTGTTTTTGATACTCAATACTTTCATGAGATATTGAGGAATCCACTTCACAAAGGTTTTCACTGTCCACTAGGGAAGGATTGTCACTTTGTGAAGGCTGATTATCAGTCTCTCATGTTTGGGAAAGTGAGTTGTGTACATTATCTTTCAATTATATATTGTCAGTGCACACTATTTTTCCAGATTGAGCTCTGGTAAGTACTGCACATGGGTTGTTATTTACAGATGCCATGTTTTGTGGATACTCACAAGGTCCATTTTCACGATGGCATTGTTTACAATAATCTCCTACATATTTACATGTTTGAAATCCTGACTTGTTAACCGATGAGTTAGAATACTTAACATTTTTTAATATTTCATTTTCCACTGGACAACTTTTTGGTTTGTTAAACTCGCCAGGTTTTTCTACTTGTCTCTTAGGGATTTGTTTTTGTTTGTTTGCGCAAGTACCCACATCACGACCTAAGTTCGGGATGGGGCTTTGGAGTTTTCCTGAATTATTTTATATTCAGGACATTCAGATTTCCAATGTCCCTCTTCACCACAACAATGACTTATTATTTGTACGCAGTGGAGACTGAACGGCTAAACTGTCAATCTCGCCGTGGAGAGGGACTTTGCAATCGTATTCGCCGATTCGTTTGGTTTGTAGACATTTTCTCCACTACAGCGGTTAGCGAAGCCAATTTTGAGGTAAGGTCGGCTACCTGACTAGAAAGACTTGACGTATTATGTTCACTTTCGAAAGTAACTTTTCTCGGATTATGTGAAGACACTGTGCGACTAAATTTGTCGGATTCGCTTGTATATTTACATATACTGGGCTGTCTCCCCATAACCGATTCGTACATTTCAACAATATCAACTGCGTCTTGTAACGTATTTATTTGTCTATTCCGGGTTTACTGCTCATTTCATTGCATCCAGGGCAAACCGTTCATGGAGAATAGGGTCGCAGTCAGGATACGATTCCTGTACCAAACGCCAGAGGTCATCTCGCAAATCAGCAATTGGTTCTTTGGGTTGTCTCACTCTATTGAGGAGTTTTTCCCGTTGAACGTCCAGTAAAGTCGATGCGTAACGTATCCGTAATGTTTCGGCAAGCCACGAATAATCATATCGATTACGTTCCGATAACCGAGAATAAAATCTTTGGGCGGTTCCTTCTAATGCACAGCCCAACATTTCCGCGCATTGAAGCTCATCCCACTGAGATTTTCCTGCTACTGTTCGAAATTGTGCTTCAAAGGCAGCATAATCACCTCTTCCACTAAATTTGGGTAATTGTAGTGAAATACGTGCCCCCCTGGTTGTTCACCATATTTGTATTATTTCTTGCTGTGTGCATTGTGTCAACTTTTTGTGCAAGACTCATAACAGTATTTGACAATGATGCCATCATTGTCATCATATTTACTTTATATGAGCGAGTCATGGTTTCCTGCAAAATGTTGCCTAGGAGTAGAGTATCTATCAAATTGGGTATTTGAGCGAGTCCCAGTGTTCATATCATCAACATATCTGGGATGAGTCCTAGGACTGGTCACATCATTTTCAATGTATGATCTTGTTGCCATATCACTAAAATGTGATTGATTAGTGACACTATTACTTAGAAATGACTCCATATGAGAGTTTTCCATGTCAGTTTGAGACTGACTTCTCGACAAACTAGGATTTGGAGATTGTGGTGTACAATTAAGGTTTTCATAAATAGCTGTCCTAGATCTAGACCTCAAACTCGCCCTGTTCCACTTGGTATGTCAGAAGCATTACCAAGGTTATCAACGAAGAGTGATGTGTCCGATTTAGAATGCATAACTATTTTAACAATAATTCAAAACTGTAACTATCACAAAACAAATTATAACTACTGCAACAGCAAAATAATTATTTTCTATTATGAAAAAAATACCTATATATACTTAACTCCAAAAGAAACGCGAAAATTTTAAAATATTAAAAAACCCACATTTGAATAAACTATGTACAAATCGATTAAGTTGACCAATAGCCATCTTGTCAGCGTATCCAATTCCACATAACACATGAAAAAAACGAGTACAGTGTGACGTCACGCACGTGCTGAAATTGACGACCAAAATCGATCTGGAATGCAAAACGGGTGGATCATGAAAGATGCGAATTGCACGTGAAACACTACCAGGCCTGGGTATAAAAGAAACGCCAGACAGCAATGTTCAACTTCACTCATTTTACGAGTAGAGCGATACAACGATGCCACGACTTAACGCTGATTCCAGACATAGAGCTTTGGGGAATTTGGAGGCCGGAATGGATGCCAGGCAGGTTGCACGTGCTTTCGGTGTCCATGTCTCGACAATCTACCGTCTCATAGACCGATTTCTACAGAAAACAACAACGTCGTCGACTGTCCCACGTAGCGGCCGTCCCAGAGTGACGTCACAGCGCCAGGACCGTTACATCGTCCGAACTCACATGCGTGATCGGTTCGTACCAGCACCACAACAGCCCGGGCAGACAGTGGGAACCCACAACCGCCCCGTTTCCTACACCACGTACGACGTCGTCTGATCGCCATCCATCTGAACTGTCGTCGACCGTACATTGGACAACGTCTCACACAGCGACCCCGCCTGCACGACACAACTGGGCTGTTATCGACAGTGGCGGAAACCGACAGTGGCAGAACATCGTCTTCTCCGACGAAAGCGCTACTGCTTAGATAGGGCCGGACGGTCGTATGAGGGTGTGGAGGCGTCGAGGTGAGCGCTTCACAGATGCGTGTGTTAAGAGGGACCGTTGGGGAGGGCCTTCCGTCATGCTGTGGGGTGCCATATCCTGGGGACGTCGTGTACAACCTGTCATCTTCGACAACAACGGCCGAGGACGCGGCAGGGGCGTCACAGCACAGCGCTACATCGACGAAGTGCTCACGCCTGTGGTGGTGCCTTTTTTCGCGGGTCACCGTCAGATGGTTTACCAGCACGACAACGCCAGGCCACACACGGCACGGGCCACCCAGGCATTCCTGGCACAGCACAACATCATCACAATGGACTGGCCAGCTTTAAGCCCGGATCTGAACCCCATCGAGCACTTGTGGGACGAGGTTCAGCGCATGATGAACCAACGCCCTGCTCCCGTGGTGACACAGCAGCAGCTCCGCCAGGCCGTCGTGGACACCTACAACAACGTGCCCAGGGCCTTCATCAGGAACCTCTTCCTCTCCATGGGTAGGAGGTGTGTGGCGGTGCGGACACACCCGCTATTAGTTGACATGTTTGAGTGGCATGTGACGCCATTGAAGAAGCGCCATGGCCTTGACATTTCAAATGACAATGCGACCTCGATTTTTAACATGTCAATAACATGAAATCTCATCTTTACGAATTGTTTAAGTTTTTCATAGAAACGATTATTTTAAGAACTTTGGGACGTATTTTCAATGAGTGCACTCGAAAAGGTGCTACGAGACGAGGGTTTATAGTTCGCTAAACGTTTCAAGATTTGGGATTAAGTATAAATAACTTCACAGCAAGTGTGACTGGTTTCATTTACATATTATACATTTTTAAAATGATTTAATTTGTAGTCACCGCTGCCACTAAATCTGTAACCGATTCGGGGTGGTGTGGGTTACGTGGTAGCGTTGCCTTGACCGGATATATTTCTAAGTGCAACTACTAGTTGGTCAAAGGCTCCACACACCGATCGGCCAGATATTTATACAATAGATAAGCTTTGCATGTCAACAAACAATTATCTTTGTTGACATAAATAACACAATACTAAAAAGAGCAAGATCAACAAATGATATAAATAACATTTTTATTCTTCTCTGTGCGACGTAAAGGTGCCCGAGACGAATTTATAATTAAACTAGAGGGGAGATAATTCCTGGGCCGATATAAAAAAAGGGACGAATAGACGGACGTGGTAAATCAGTAACACAACTTTGTCTCGCGGTTAACACGGTGTCCAAATATATAGTTTGATCACTGTAATAATTACGTCTATTTCTGTTATAGCCAGAAATAGGTTAAACAAAATATATTTTATTGAAATTAATGCTAACTGAAGTTAATTTCCACGCCACGGGAATTCTAAGCACAAAACGGGATTTTGTAGTTTACTATGGCGCGAGCCGGTCAGGGCGGTTCCAAATAGTTTTCAGTCAAATTAAAATCAAATTGTTTAAGATATTAATTTATATAATAATTTTCAGTTAGATAATATTCTTATATGTCTTGTACAACTAATTTTCAACTTAGTAAGACATATTTGTTTAGTTGTTTAGTTAAATCAAGATTTGAAAACACTTAAGTACCCGTCAATGCCAAAAACAGAACTCGTTCACGACTGCTTCAAAGGTTTCTTCAAAAGGTACAATATTATTTATTAATTTGCAACAGGATTACTTTTATTTTATAAAAGAAACCATTGTAAATAAAGGAAAGGTATTATTTTATTATTAATTTAATGTAACTTATAAAGGACAATACACACAACTGGTCACTTCCGGTTCGTTTACACACATAACCGGAGTTTGCCAATTGAGTATTTACTCATTAAATTTTACAATCAACATGATGAACGTTTTAGCCAGCATGTCTCACCGCTAGTAAAGCTGATCTGACCCATAGCACTAAGTAACGGCCGCCGGTAGTAGGGGTGTATAGTAGGTGTTGCATGTGCCTCTTAACAATGCCAGAAGTAACTACTGAGCACTCCCCGAAGTGGTCAGACTAAGCTCACAGCTAAAAACAGGTGATCGACAAACCCACAAAAGACAAGCACCTGTCGCGGTTGGAGAGACAAGGACTGGAATGTGGAGGTGGACAGAGAAAGAAGTTGAAAGATAGGAGGATTTGCCAAATCGTGAAGAAATGATATGGAATTCAAAGGAGACAAAGGAAAGGCGACAGTTGAATAAATAATAATAATAATAATAATAATAATAATAATAATAATAATAAAAATAATAATAAAAACTAGTAGCTTAAGCTGAAAAAGGTTTAACTCTTCTAAAAATTAGAATTAGAAACTTGAATATACCTATAGACTGTTAGCTTAAACTATTTCAAAGCACAATTGTCCCCATACACCCATATGGATCACAAATCTGGGGATTCGGCAACAACCAAATTATTTAGCAAACATAGCTAAATTTTCTAAGATATATTGAGGGTTAGAATAAATACTCCATTACCAATGCTGTATGTCGAATACGGTATGTTTGTAAATCACCTCCACATATCACCGTATGCTCTCTGAAATGAGCAGCTTCACCAACAATTTTGTTCTGATTCACTTTAAAGGTGAGGGGTATTTATACCCGTGGTGTACATGCCGATTGATACGCTGCATGTACGAGTTTTAGCTACACATGTTACTATTGTCATCTATGGGATTTGATTTTGTGGTATACACCCTGTAGTAGCTCAACTTTCATTTTATTTTGGAACATTTTGTTTTCGTACATACAAATCTATTTGAAGACCAAATGCGATTTGGGCTATAAGAAACATTAGGATACAAGAAGCACACTGTATATACATAGTCGAAAACATGTTACAATGGCAGGCAACTCAGGAATATATCTTAAAATAACAGCAATAAAAGAAAAAACGAAACAAACAACCTCGCAAAAAACAACAACAAAACAGCAAACAAAAACAAGAATCAAATTACACACACTCTCTCTCTCTCTCTCTCTCTCTCTCTCTCTCTCTCTCTCTCTCTCTCTCTCTCTCTCTCTCTCTCTCTCTCTCTCTCGTGCCACTTTCAAAGTCTCCTGCACATATAAAACTGCCTACTTAAATAGAATTTAATTCTGAGATATCGACGTAATGATGATCGATTAAATTTACTGAGGTAATATCTGATAACATTATGACGAGCTCGAGGCGAAACTGAACATGGACGAGGACGTTAAGGTTGCGGTGCATTACCAGATTCGTTCAGTATATAAGGCACTGAAACTCCAACTGTGAGCACTTACAACCATCCAGTAACTTGAAACCTTCCTTCACAACCAACGTAAGTGGATACAATATTATATTTTACGTACATATATATTTAGTAATATGGCTTATGTCTTTCTCAAATGCCAGCGTATTAAAGGGAACTAAATTTGTTCAGGCCACATCCTTCTATGCGTATTTTGTTTGGGTTTTACTATATATGTTTTGAGATGGGATTAAAAACATGCCACGCATATCATTAATTTATATTGCTTTATTTAAACCACATATATTATTTCTTTGAAAGGCAGGGAACATTAAACATTTTGGGCAAATCCATTCGACCTCTCCCGCCGTAAGGTTCCATCCAATAGCTTTTGATCATGTTCACAATTTTACTGTCCCAACAAATATTCAATTTATTATTATTCTGTAATTTTAATTATGATCTTTAGTTGTGAAAAATGTCACAACACTAAACATTTAGAATCTGCGGATCACATTGTTTCATCGTTACACTAACTCATTAATGGCGTGGGTCGACCCGCTCCCCGTCTCGCTGGAAGCAAAATTATTTTGTGGGTTTTTTTTACAATGTATTTTTGTTTGTGGTAACATAACTCCACCCCCACCCCCCCCCCCCCCACCCACCCACCCCCCAAACCGGATTTTACCCCCACCCCCACCCACCCCCCCCACCCCCGATAGTTGGATGTGGGAACTCACTTTAACCACAAAGTAAGGGTGTGGGATACTCACTTAACAAAACGATAGTAAGGGTGGGGGAAAACGAAAGCTACGATAGTATGGGTGTGAAACGTCACTTTAGCCACGATAGTAATGGTGTGGGAATTCACTTTAGCCAGGATAGTAGGGGTGTGGGAACTCACAGTAACTCACTTTAGCCACGATAGTAAGGGTGTGGTAACTCACTTTAACCACGATAATAAGGATGTGGGAACGACACAACGCCACGACAGTAAGGGTGTAGGAACTCATTTGAGCCACGATAGCAAGGAAAACTCTCTTTAGCTTGAAACTCACTTTAAGCCACGACATTGTAGGAATTCACATTAGCCACGATAGTAAGGGTGTGCGAACTCACATTAGCCATGATATAATGTTTTTGGAAATTCAACGACACAACGCAAAATTACCGATATTCAACTTGAAATCTTTGGACTTTTCATTCTACACAATCTTTCAATTGAAAACAGACTTGAAAAACTATATCTGTTGGCGGGGGACGTGAGCCATTTAAAAGCGGGTAACTGAAACATATTTCTTTTATTACTTAACTTTACAAAATCGTTTCATACCATATTTTTCAGATTTTCAAAATGATGAAAGCCGTTATTGTCGCCCTTGTCGCCTGTCTGGCTGTCGCCTCAGCCATAGGATACGGATACCCCATGATGTACGGAGGATATGGAATGGGAGGATATGGATACGGCATGCGAGGTTACGGCATGGGAGGATACGGCATGGGAGGTTACGGCATGGGAGGATACGGACACGGAGGTTACGGCATGGGAGGATACGGACACGGAGGTTACGGCATGGGAGGTTACGGCATGGGAGGTTACGGAATCGGCATTGGAATCGGCCACGGAGGTTTTGGAGGTTACGGTTACGGCAAAAAATGTAAGTTCTACGGAGAAAGTCTATAAGCTAAAGTATTATAGTCTTCACATTGTTAATCAATTTCTTATTTTGTTTTACTTTCACATTAAATTATGAGATTATCAACAGATATAGACTGGGTATTCGTTGTTTTCGTTTCTTCATTTGACGTGCGTTCGTTCATTATTATTATCGATTAAACAGTGACAGCTTTATGACCAACTGGTCGGTAAGCTCGTTGATTAAAATATTCTAAAAATTACACAGTAAAAATGCAGACCAAAGCATGTCAAAAACAAATATTTATCTATGTTCCCATGAGTATTCATAATATTCGTACTTACTTATTTTACTTGTTTGTTTCAGAAACATCATGATATATTATTGAAGAGAAGCTACGTGTAGTTACGGTTTGTAATTTGTGATACAAGATGGACATTGTCACTGGTTTTGTTGTTATAGTAAATAAATAATTGTAAATACATATTCGTTGAAGTTTATTGCATAATAGGCATGTCAATGTTTTATTTAACGACGCACTCGACACATGTTATTTATGGTTCTATGGCGTCAAACTTATGTTTAAGGACCGCACAGATATTGAGAGAGGAAACTGGCTGTCGCCACTTTATGGGCTACTCTTTTCGATTAGCAGCAAGGTATCTTTTATATGCACCATCCCATAGACAGAATAGCAAATACCAAGGCCTTTGATGTACCAGTCGTGGTGCACTGGCTAGAACGAGAAATAGCCCAATACACCCACTGACGGGGATCAATCCTAAGCCGAACACGCATCAAGCGACTACTTTACCACTGAACTAGGTCTCGTCTCGGGGTTGATGGATGGATGGGTGAGTGGATGGATGAGAGGATGGAAGGATGGAAAAAAAGTGTATGAATGGGTAGGTGGATGGGCAAAATTAAAGGCGTATGGTGGGTCGTAAAAGCGCTGAGGAGGTGGGGCTTGAATACATTTACATATAAATGTATATCATGTGCCCCCCCCCCCCCCCCCCCCCCCCAACCCCCACCTCATCCTGATTTTTAAGTCCTTCTCTTTGATATGTCGTGTTCTGCACAGTGAAACTGGTGTTTAAAAAAGACCTATATTACCACAACGGGCATACAGAACCCGGGGAAAAACAGTTTCCCACAGAGAAAGTATCATAGATTGTTGTAACAATATTATTGTCGATTGGGTGCTGACAAACGAATGACCTAGTCTGTACAAAATATGAGTTATCACGATTTAACAAACAGAAAATGACGTCACGGAGTTTAAATTAAAAGAGTTTACGTTTACGCTGTCCATGTAATATTACTTTAATACAATTCATTATAGTTTATTTGAAACAGGATACATAGAACTTTGTTTTTGAAATTGATCACATACAAGCACTTAAGCCAGTCTTGCAGATGTCTTTAGATTAAGTCGGAGAAACACAGGCAAAAAATGAAAATTACTAAAAATTTAGGGGGGGCGGGCCTCAAACCCCCCCCCCCCCCCCCCCCCCCGCCCGATCGGTCTCTGCACGGTGTTGGAAGATTTTGTCGGAAAGCAGTCATTGCAAGTGCCTTCGATTCTCCACTGCATGGGTATAACTTTATTGTCGTTCAGGTTTTTTCTTTCTTCTGATTGGTCTACTATTTAAGCATAAGCATCGCTAGAACGTTTCAAAACAGGATCAATTTTATAATGACCTATAAATGTTATGACTATCCTTTCCCTTAAACATAAAAACTGCAAAAATGAAACATAGACAGGAAGGTACATACTTGGTTTGTGATATACCAATTATTAAGTCCACTGAGAACGATCGATCTCTCGACCCATAACACCTGAGACTCATTTGACACCTGACATTCCGAATGAAAGAAGAACAATCCGTGGCTTTAAGGAACCATAGAGGAATGATATGATTGTTAACAATTGGGGCGGTGTCGCTGTATATGCAAAAAAACACCCAAACATATTGTAGCTAAACGTAGGCTAGATTTAAATATAGCAGGACAGGAAGCTCTTTGGATTGAGTTGAATTATAATAATAGTAAATACTTATTAGGTACCTTCTATCGACCTACTAATAAAAGAGCAATCTACTTGGATTTGATTGAAGACTCATTCAAATATGGCATGGGTCAAGAGATTAATAAAGTAATAATGGTGGGAGACTTCAATGTCAATATTCTCGATATACCGCATCTCAAACCTGAACCATTATGTAATCAACTGATAAAGAAGCCAACGAGAATTACTAATAATAGCCAAATGACAATGGACTTGATTTTTGTGTCGTGTTCTCTGTTCAGAATGGTTCAAAAACTGAAACGTAATGAAGTAATATCTGAAATAAGTAAAGAATGTTGTCACGGGGATTCTATAATTCCCGTAACCGAATAAAACACGATTATCAAAATGTCTCTCCTACTTGTATATCTATTAGATCTCTCTGTAACAGGCTGTTAAACCCTAGTATGGCTCGTCTCTAGGTATGATCAGAGATACGATCTTATATAAAGTATATATTATTATAGCACGTTAGTTCTCTAGAAAACACAACAAAAACACAATACACTTTGGAATCTGTATTAATCTACGCTGACAAATGTACAGCCGTAGTAGTTAATTAATAACAGCAATAATAACAACCCAGAACTGATCACTTAATTAGTTAATCTCTAGGTGTCTAGTTACACAATATGCGAATCACTTCACCGTTACACCACACCCACACGTGTGATAATTGAGAAACGCTTCCAGGAGAAGTTAATTAATAAAAGAATTACAACACCATTCCTAACTGGTTAATTTTTAATTAACCCTTACTACTCGTTCAGTAACGTGTGATAATTTAGAAACGCTTGCAGGGGAACTTAATTAATAAAGGAATTACAGCTCTATTCCTAACAGGTTAATTTTTAATTAACCCTTAACTACTCTTTCAGTAATCTTGTAACACAGAATTAATACTTATCACAATAAAGACAATAACCTACAGTGTACCTAGGTCCGCTAGGATGACTGGCTAAGCTTTATATTACCAAATACTCGTATAATGTTAGAACAAAAAGTCTATGATTTACTTCGTCAGATGACCGAAGACACTGTCTAAAGAATATTGGTATAATACAGTATTAAAATATTTAAAGTCACATCAATCACATCAAGGTTATACACAGAGCAGAAAATATATTTACCAAAGTCCAACGGACTAACGTTCCCTCGGAGCCTTCCTATTCGTTCTCCCGATATCTCTAAAACACTAGCTATTTATTATAAATCAGAATTCGCCTGGGGATACAAGGAAGTACCTCACGTATCATCTCATATTCTACATCTACTAGAGTCGGTATATTTCTCTCTGATCGTCAGTCTGGCTGTCGCCAACCGCGAGCAATCTCCTGGCCATAAACAGCACTACCGGAGATAATACGTAACTACTAGCCACATGGCCTCCGCACCTGGCTGAGGGTGTGTATTAGGCGTACCGATCGAGGACGGTCGCGCAGAAGTCTTACGTAACAAGTTGCCCATCTGGGCTACGGGCAATAAACTGCACACGGCCCTCTAACACAATTAAAATCGCCACAGGCGAAACAAATTTAAGAGCATGTTCCGTGACACACCCCCACCTCAAAAAGGATATTTCCTCTACTCTAAGAATAGGGAAATATACTACATTAAAACAAAAAGGGTGCGTTAACCGACGCACACGGGCATTTATAACACATGTAATAATAAGGTGACTACCAGTAATCACACTGAGTCTCTGAGTCCCTGGTATACAAATAAAATATATATAAACAAAACAGAAATAAAGAATGTCAACACATTATCATAACGTTCAACTTCGGGACAGGGCATCAGCGATTACATTGGATGTGCCCTTGATATGTCCAATGGTAATTGGGTATTCTTGCAGAAGAAGACTCCATCTCAAAACTCTCTGGTTGGAGGCTTTCATTCTGTGAATGAAAGTAAGCGGATTATGATCAGTAAAGACCACCACTTGGTGCACTGCCGATTTCACGTAGATCTGAAAATGCTTCAGAGCTTGTACCATGGCCAAAGCTTCCTTCTCTATAGTGGAATAGTTCACCTGGTGTTTGTCAAACTTTTTCGAGAAGAAACTTACAGGATGGTCCAGTCCATTTTCGTCTTCCTGGAACACCACAGCTCCAGCTCCCACGTCACTTGCATCCACAGCTAGCTTGAACGGCATTCGGTAGTCTGGTGCTGCCATCACGGGAGACGAGTAGCGCCTCTGCTTGAGACGGTTGAATGACTTCTCGCATTCACCTGACCAATGGAACTTCGTTTCCTTCTTTCTCAGCGTCGCACGTTTTCCAGGTTTTCTCCGATAGGCATGCTGTCGACGCGGTGTAGCGTTGGGTTCCAAGCGCACATCTTGGCTTAAGGTATTGGTAACCGTTGGAAGGTCCCGACAAATGGAAACATTGTCTTGTATCAATGTAGTCAGCTTTGCTCGCTGGGGGTTCAAGTCTGCTAGAATCTGGCCGTTGGCCAACTTGACCTCTGCAGTCTTGACGTCATCACAGGAAATTGAGTGTCTCTCAATTTGGACCGGTCTCTCTGGAACTATCGGCAGTCTGTCAAAATAACCTTTTAGCAAATTGATGTGACAATACCTACTTTTCCTAACCCTATCAGGAGTGTTTATCACATACCCTGTCTCATTAACTCGTTTGTGCACAACATAGGGCCCAAAATACCTGTTCGGCACAGAACCCCGTTTAATGGGAAGGTACAGCAGCACCTTATCCCCTGGTTTAAATTTCCGACTCTTAGCCTTCCTATCAAACACTGATTTTACTTTGCTCTGAGCATGGCTCAGTTGCTTCCTAGCCTTCCTATCCCTAACTCTCCTATTCATTAATACTCCCTTGTCCACAGTTAACAAGGTAGTGCGAGCTGCCAACAAACTTGGATCAGCCCCCTGCTCTAGAACTAACTCTTGTCTATTACAAGGTAAGTCCCCTCTATCAAACACAACTGGTTCAATTACCCTCTGCGGGAGATCAACAGGTTCCACCACATTTAATTCGTCAGTTGACTTATCTACCATTTTACTGATAACCTCATCCACTCCAATTTCATGGCTCACACACGTATCAGACAAATCACAAATATCCTCTAGGTCCCGTACTAACCTACTGGCCATAGCCCTAGTCTTTACACACACAGGATAACTAATCTCATCAACCTCACACTCTTTTATTGGTAACGTGCTGTCTTTAATTAACAGTTGGTCACATTTCGGCTGACAACACTGACTAGTCAAATCATTTCCCAACAAAACTCCTATGTTTTCAACAGGCAAGTCCTTCACAACACCCATAACGACTGGTCCCGTCACAAACTTCGAACACAAGAAAACCTTATATAACCGGACAACCATTTTTTCTCCAGTAACCGAGGTTAAAGCCAAACTACGTCCTATGTCTGAATTTTCAATACCAGCTAAACTCTCTTGCGTGATCAAACTCTGACTACACCCGGTATCTCTATAGATTGATATAGCCTTAGGACACAACTCTTGTTTCACATCACAAACCATACCAGTGGACACATACGGATTTACTTTCTCTGCCATGGGACTAACCATTAACTCTCTCGCTAACGGAGCTGACCTCACTAAACCGACCACTTGCGCATTATCGCGTTTCCTTTTAAAACAGTCCCCGATAAGATGGTTATCCTTTTTACAGTAACTGCACTGTGGATGAAAAGTTCGTGCATTGGCTGATAATGCAGGTCTATCCTTACTTTGCCCACCAGGTGCATTCCTTACCTGACTAGCTGACCAACTAGATGACTCTCCCCGATAGTTACTTTCCCGGGGAAAACCTGGCTGAAATTTCTTCTTATCACCCTGTTGTAAAGAGCTACCCGGTACTGCCTGAGCTTTGTGCCACTATGCCTGCCTCCTCTATCTTTTTGACATCACGATCCTCTAAATGAATACGTAAGCTAACTGGTAATCCATTTTTAATGTCCTGTAAGATCAACAACTCCCGTAACTCGGTATATGACTCTACCTGATGAGAAACAACCCATTTATCAAACATCCCTGCCTTCTTAGCCACAAACTCACTATAAGACTGACCCTGCGTTTTTCTCAACTCGCTATACCGTAAACGATAATCCTCAGGTCGTAATTCATACGCCCTCAACACCGCAGCCTTAACCAGGTCGTACTGACTTGCTCGCTCATCACTCATTGAATTATAAGCTATACTAGCCTTCCCCTTAAACTTAGACACGGCTAACAATGTCCACTTAGACTGCGGCCAATTTAGCTGCTTAGCGGCCCGTTCAAAAAGTTGAAAGAACATATCTACCTCCTGGTCGTCAAATACCGGCACTGATCTATAAGCCTCCGACATGTTAAACCCATTTCCGGCTTCTCGTCTGACTTCTTCAGTATTCAACTTTAACTCATGTTCCACTTTTAATTTTTTCTAACTGGAATTCTCTCTCTCCTCTCTCTCTATGTCTCTCTCTCTCTCTCTCTCTCTCTCTCTCTCTCTCTCTCTCTCTTCTCTTTCTCTATCTCTATCTCTCTCTCCCTCTTCTTTTTCTCTATCCCTATCTTCTCTTTCTCTATCCCTATCTCTATCCCTCTTTCTCTTTCTCTCTCTCTCTCCTCTCTCTAATCTCTCTCTCTCTCTCTCTCTCTCTCTCTCTCTCTCTCTCTTCTCTCTTCTCTTTTCTCTTTCACTCAAGCTTTTTAAAAGCTAATTGTTGTTCCACACTTAACTCATTTATCTCTATCTCTGGAACAATCTCATTGTCTTCCATAACTGGTCTATCACCAAAAACTTCCTGGATAATAATTGTCTTTATATCACCTAAGGTTTTTGCTGATGTTAAATCAATTTCTCGCTCACCCGCGATTTCAACTAACTCGGCCTTACGTGCTCGCTTAATCTCCACTACACTGAGCGTAGGCCTATCCAGCAAATTCTTATCCATGTTTAGATATGACGCACTTATTATTAATTAATTTTCTAGTGAACAACGTGCTACTTCTGGTACATTTGTAGAAATAATTTATAAAGCCCCCATTTACAAACAATACTTTTTTAAAATATGCATGTCCCGTTTCAGATCCGGGACGAGCGCCCCATTGTTCTACTCCTGTCACGGGGATTCTATAATTCCCGTAACCGAATAAAACACGATTATCAAAATGTCTCTCCTACTTGTATATCTATTAGATCTCTCTGTAACAGGCTGTTAAACCCTAGTATGGCTCGTCTCTAGGTATGATCAGAGATACGATCTTATATAAAGTATATATTAATATAGCACGTTAGTTCTCTAGAAAACACAACAAAAACACAATACACTTTGGAATCTGTATTAATCTACGCTGACAAATGTACAGCCGTAGTAGTTAATTAATAACAGCAATAATAACAACCCAGAACTGATCACTTAATTAGTTAATCTCTAGGTGTCTAGTTACACAATATGCGAATCACTTCACCGTTACACCACACCCACACGTGTGATAATTGAGAAACGCTTCCAGGAGAAGTTAATTAATAAAGGAATTACAACACCATTCCTAACTGGTTAATTTTTAATTAACCCTTACTACTCGTTCAGTAACGTGTGATAATTTAGAAACGCTTCCAGGGGAACTTAATTAATAAAGGAATTACAGCTCTATTCCTAACAGGTTAATTTTTAATTACCCCTTAACTACTCTTTCAGTAATCTTGTAACACAGAATTAATACTGGTATCACAATAAAGACAATAACCTACAGTGTACCTAGGTCCGCTAGGATGACTGGCTAAGCTTTATATTACCAAATACTCGTATAATGTTAGAACAAAAAGTCTACGATTTACTTCGTCAGATGACCGAAGACACTGTCTAAAGAATATTGGTATAATACAGTATTAAAATATTTAAAGTCACATCAATCACATCAAGGTTATACACAGAGCAGAAAATATATTTACCAAAGTCCAACAGACTAACGTTCCCTCGGAGCCTTCCTATTCGTTCTCCCGATATCTCTAAAACACTAGCTATTTATTATAAATCAGAATTCGCCTGGGGGTACAAGGCGGTACCTCACGTATCATCTCATATTCTACATCTACTAGAGTCGGTATATTTCTCACTGATCGTCAGTCTGGCTGTCGCCAACCGCGAGCAATCTCCTGGCCATAAACAGCACTACCGGAGATAATACGTAACTACTAGCCACATGGCCTCCGCACCTGGCTGAGGGTGTGTATTAGGCGTACCGATCGAGGACGGTCGCGCAGAAGTCTTACGTAACAAGTTGTCCATCTGGGCTACGGGCAATAAACATCACACGGCCCTCTAACACAATTAAAATCGCCACAGGCGAAACAAATTTAAGAGCATGTTCCGTGACAAATGTGATAAAAAGTTAGATGATAAGATTAATAACCTGAACACGTTTGGTAATAAAGCATGGTGGAATATTGTAAACACTTAAAAAATCGAGGTATCATTAGGTCTACTATACCGCCACTAATTGTTAACAACAATATCCCCTTACCAAAAGAAATTGCAGATACTTTTAATCACTTTCTTATTGAACAATCTACACTAAATAATCCAGAACCTGTTCTTCTGGAATCTACCAAGTATGCCAAATGTTTTAGTAGTATAACACTCAAAGAACAAGATGTAAATGATGTTTGAACGTCTATTGATACAAACAAATCAACTGAACCAGATCATGTTAGTAACAAACTTTTGGAATTCATATCACATGAACTCACCTCTCCTGTGACACGACTTTTTAATCTAGCATTAGAAAAAGATAGCTTTTATTATGAAGGTTTTAATAACAAAATATCGATCTAAAACTAACCAACTTGCATTCACATGACATCATATATTACCAACGACATAATACTCCCCATGTTAAACGCAACAGCGTCATAGCCTATATAAAATTAATAGACTCCATCATATGTGGTCATGTGGGATAGAAAAAGTATACCAGATTTGGCGGAAATTTCGACCTAGGACGAGGAATGCCGAGTCCCATGGTCGAAATTTTCACCACCGAGGATGTACTTGTTCTATCTCACATAACCACATATGATGGAATCTTTTTCTCTCATCCATTCGGTTAAAAAAGCCATTATTTTACACGAATAGACAAAGACTGCTCAAGAAATAACCTTTCTTATGTGACCATTTTATCATAAATAAACTACACTATCATATTTATCATGTTTGTTTTATGTGTTAAATAAAATTTAACACTACAAATTAAAAAGATAGCTTTTACAATGAAGGTTTTAATAAAAATTAATAATTTAAAACTGTGTCACCATCACCATCTCACATTAATATGACGCCATGTATTACTAACGACGTCATGCTAAACGAGTGCGCGTGATATCCCACGTAGGGTAGAACTTTCTTACATAGCTTTCTTACATCGGATAGCTCTGTCCTTTATACCTGAGGATGAGAGAAATATTTATTCCGTATGGGCTGATTTCATGGAATGGGCCTGTCTTGCATAGCTAGTGTTGGGAGAAAACGTCGGCAGTGAATATCAGAAAGTATTGGATTGAAATCACATATCTGGAAATATTTTATATATGCTAGAAGGGAAATGGAGGTAATGCTTTAGTCAACTACAAATGAGTCTTTACATGTAAATGTTCCCAGATGTTTATCATTGCGAAAACGGCCATTTAGTAGACTTACACATGTTTAACAGCTGAACCAATATTGTTCGTTTTAATATCTTGTCTAACACTAGTCCATATTAAACTATGCATGCTGCACTATTCAAATATTCACTCACAATTTGATATAGATCATGCAAGTCAGCAATATCACAGTCAGCAATATAACCAGGTAAAGTATTGGTTTTGGCATTCATATCAACAAGTAGTAGAATGTAATCGGTCTTGACTTCCTTGTTTTACAGTGTAGATGGTTTCAGCATTATAATAGTTTGAGTTTTCAGACTTACTGCACCAATATGTAGATCAGATAAACCGCACCAATATGTAGATCATCATGCAGTTTTGTAAATATTCTCTCAGCTTTACACCAAAGTAAATATTCCTATTCAATATCTAAAAATAACACAAATGTTTCGGTTTTACGGTTTCTACAGGACTGGACGTAACCTGGAATATCAATAATGTCAACGGAATCTAATTTTGTCTCTACAAAACACACAATGTCATAGTTTTTAACCTTTTGTCGAAGACCACACACATTTAATGAGTTGTTAGCATACTTTCCTTTTCTCCGTTAACATTCCTTGTTATGATAGCACCTGAGCTAGTGTCTGTGCTATTTTTATTGATAACCTATATTTAAAAGAATGTAAACAATGTATCATGATACTTGATTTTTCAAGAATAGTATTTATATGATGTTTTCCATTGGTCCGTTTCTTGAAACGCAAACCCTTAGTGTTTGTAACTTTTTACTTCAGATACTTGTTGATTGTTAAAATTTAAATTCAGATGAACATGTTAATTTTTACGAGTAAATAATTATTTGTTTTTAGAACTAAATTCCACTAGCCATTGGTCTGTTCTCCTTACTAATTTTAGTTAAATCGCGATTTAACACTGTTTCACAAAGATGAAAAGGTATTATTTTATGATTAATTTAATGTAACTTATAAAGGACAATACACACAACTGGTTACTTCCGGTTCGTTTACACACATAACCGGAGTTTGCCAATTGAGTATTTACTCATTAACTTTTACAAACGACATGATGAACGTTTTAGCCAGCATGTCTCACCGCTAGTAAAGCTGATCTGACCCACAGCACTAACTAACGACCGCCGGTAGTAGGGGTGTATAGTAGGTGTTGCATGTGCCTCTTAACAATGCCGGAAGTAACTACTGAGCACTCCCCGAAGTGGTCAAACTAAGCTCACAGCTAAAAACAGCTGATCGACAAACTCACAAAAGACATGCACCTGTCGCGGTTGGAGAGACAAGGACTGGAATGTGGAGGTGGACAGCGAAAGAAGTTGAAAGATAGGAGGATTTGCCAAATCGTGAAGAAATGATATGGAATTCAAAGGAGACAAAGGAAAGGGGACAGTTGAAGAAATAATAATAATAATAATAATAATAATAATAATAATAATAATAAAAACTAGTAGCTTAAGCTGAAAAAGGTTTAACTCTTCTAAAAATTAGAATTAGAAACTTGAATATACCTATAGACTGTTAGCTTAAACTATTTCAAAGCACAATTGTCCCCATATACCCATATGGATCACAAATCTGGAGATTCGGCAACATCCAAATTATTTAGCAAATATAGCTAAATTGTCTAAGATATATTGAGGGTTAGAATAAATACTCCATTACCAATGCTGTATGTCGAATACGGTATTTACCCTTTAGAAATTAAAATAAAAACTAGAATGCTCAGTTTTGGGGATTCATTGATAACAGGTAATTTAAGCAAAATTGCAGATATATTATACAAATACATGATAAGAAATGGAACTGAACAAACGGGTATTTTCAAATGGTTAGCTTACATTAATCACACTCTAAACAAACTTGGATTGGGAAAGCATTGGCTAAGTCATACTATAACTAATAAAAAAGTGTTTATAATTATAGTATCTCAAAGGTTAAAATACCAATATCTGCAAGGCTGAATTCGATGACATTGTATACGTTTGAAAAGCATCTTCTTCATTTACCTCATAAAATGCTAATTATTTTAAGTGGTGTCCAAACAAGTAATAATGTTTTTACCTATGGAACCTGCGAGATGGCAAACGAAAAGACAGACTATCTCCTCTATGTAACACCAATCTACGTGATGAATTTCATTATCTTTTTCAGTATCCATATTTTGATAATAAAAGGAAAGTATATATAGGTTATTACTAGGCATAACACCATCAAATGGAAACAACTTATTACTTCTACAAAGGTGTCCTTTATTTAAACACTATTTATTTAATTCTGTGTTAAAAGATATTTTTTAAAAGTACATATTTCGAATTATTGTATACGATTCGACCTCTCCCGCCGTAAGGTTCCATCCAATAGCTTTTGATCATGTTCACAATTTTACTGTCCCAACAAATTTTCAATTTATTATTATTCTCTAATTTTAATTATGGTCTTTAGTTGTGATAAACGTGACAACACTAATCATTTAGAATATGCGGATCACATTGTTTCATCGTTACACTAACTCATTAATGGCGTGGTTTGACCCGCTCCCCGTCTCGCTGCAAGCAAAATTATTTTGTGGGGTTTTTTTACAATGTATTTGTTCGTGGTAACATAACTCCACTCCCCCCCCCCCCCCCCCCCCCCCCCAATTTAAAACAAAATCAACTATTAAATGTCAAACGTGGGGGCGGATTTACGAAGTCTTTATATTTTTTAAACGTAAGTGTAAGAAAATGTAGGCTTCGCTTCGTAAATTCGGCCTGTGGTTTAGAGAGTTAGATAAGAAACTCACTTTAGCCACGATAGTATGGATGTGGGAACTCACTTTAACACTAAGGGTGTGGGAACTCACTTTACCACGATAGTAAGGGTGGGGGAAACTCAAATTAGCTACGATAGTATGGGTGTGAGAACTCACTTTAGCCACGATAGTAATGGTGTGGGAACTCACTTTAGCCAGGATAGTAGGGGTGTGGGAACTAACTTTAGCTACGATAGTAATGGTGTGGGAACTCACTTTAGCCACGATAATAAGTAAGGGTAAGGGTGTGGAACTCAATTAAGCCACTTAAGGGTAGTAGGCAACTCAATTAAGCCACGACAGTAAGGGTGTAGGAACTCATTTGAGCCACGATAGCAAGGATGTGGAAACTCAATTAAGCGACAACATTAAGGGTGTAGGAACTCACATTAGCCACGATAGTAAGGGTGTGTGAACTCACATTAGCCACGATATAATGTGTTTGGAAATTCAACGGCACAACGCAAAAAGACCGGTATTCAACTTGAAATCCTTGGACTTTTCATTCTACACAATCTTTCAGTTGAAAACAGTCTTGAATTGTTATATTTTTGGCGGGGGACGTGAGCCCTTTAAAAGCGTGTGACTGAAACATATTTGTTTTATTACTTAACTTTACAAAATCGTTTCATACCATATTTTCCAGATTTTCAAAATGATCAAAGCCGTTATTGTCGCCCTTGTCGCCTGTCTGGCTGTCGCCTCAGCCATTGGATACGGATACCCCATGATGTACGGAGGATATGGAATGGGAGGATATGGATACGGCATGCGAGGTTACGGCATGGGAGGATACGGACACGGAGGTTACGGCATGGGAGGATATGGACACGGAGGTTACGGCATGGGAGGATACGGACACGGAGGTTACGGCATGGGAGGTTACGGCATGGGAGGTTACGGAATCGGCATTGGAATCGGCCACGGAGGTTTTGGAGGTTACGGTTACGGCAAAAAATGTAAGTTCTACGGAGAAAGTCTATAAGCTAAAGTATTATAGTCTTCACATTGTTAATCAATTTCTTATTTTGTTTTACTTTCACATTAAATTATGAGATTATCAACAGATATAGACTGGGTATTCGTTGTTTTTGTTTCTTCATTTGACGTGCGTTCGTTCATTATTATTATCGATTAAACAGTGACAGCTTTATGACCAACTGGTCGGTAAGCTCGTTGATTAAAATATTCTAAAAATTACACAGTAAAAATGCAGACCAAAGCATGTCAAAAACAAATATTTATCTATGTTCCCATGAGTATTCATAATATTCGTACTTACTTATTTTACTTGTTTGTTTCAGAAACATCATGATATATTATTGAAGAGAAGCTACGTGTAGTTACGGTTTGTCATTTGTGATACAAGATGGACATTGTCACTGGTTTTGTTGTTATAGTAAATAAATAATTGTAAATACATATTCGTTGAAGTTTATTGCATAATAGGCATATTAATGTTTTATTTAACGAAGCACTCAACACATGGTTATATGGCGTCAAACATATGTTTAAGGACCGCACAGATATTGAGAGAGGAAACTGGGCTGTCGCCACTTTATGGGCTACCCTTTTCGATTAGCAGCAAGTTAATTTATATTGGTTTATTTAAACCATATATATTACTTCTTTAGTTATGATAAAATTGACAATACTAAACACAGAATATTCCAAAGACATACATTGTTTCTCCGTTTGACTAACTCATCACAGGCGTGCGTCGAGCTGCTCTCGTCCCTGCTGCAAGGAAAATGGGGGGGGGGGGGGGGGGGGGGGGGGGGGTTTCAATATATTTTTCGTGGTAACATTACTCAATCACATGCACACTCACCCCCTCTAAAAACGACCATTAAATGTCAAACACGTGGAGACGGTTTTACCGAAGCATTTGTTGTTTCGTAAACGTATTTGCAGCTATATTTAGTTTTCGCTTTGTAAATTCAGCGTGTGGTTTAGAGAGTTAGATAAGAAACTCACTTTAGCCACCATAGTAAGGGTCTAGCAACTCACTTTAGCCACACTAGTAAGGCTTTGGGAACTCACTTTATCCACGATAGTAAGGGTGTGGAAACGAACTTTGGCCACGATAGTCAGAGTGGGTGAACTCACTTTAGCCACGATAGTAAGGGTCTGGAAATTCACTTTACCCACGATAGTAAGGGTGTCACAACTCCCTTTGGCCACGATAGAAAGGATACGATAGTAATGGTGTGGGAAATCACTCGCGCCACTATAATAAGGATGTGAAAACTCACTTTAGCCACGATAGGAAGGGTGTCGGAACTCGAGCTACGATAGTAATGTTGTGGGAACACACATTAGCCACGATAATAAGGGTGTGGAAACTCACTTATAAAGCCACAACGAAATATGACCGGTCTTCAACTTCAAATCCTTCGACGTTTCATTCAACATGGGCCATTATTCATCATTGATGAAGTCCCGTTAAAATCTTCACGAAATCGTTTCATACCATATTTTTCAGATTTTCAAAATGATGAAAGCCGTTATTGTTGCCCTTGTCGTCTGTCTGGCTGTCGCCTCGGCCATTGAATACGGATACCCCGTTATGTACGGAGGATATGGAATGGGAGGATATGGATACGGCATGGGAGGTTACGGCATGGGAGGATACGGCATGGGAGGTTACGGCATGGGAGGTTACGGCATGGGTTATGGAATCGGCATTGGAATCGGCCACGGAGGTTACGGCAAAAAAATTAAGTATTGGAGGTTACGGCGTTTACATGAAATTATTTGACATTAATGTTATTTTCAACAGATATAGACATGATATTCGTGATTTTCGTCGGTTCATTTCTTGTTCGTTCGTTATTATTATCGATTAAACAGTAACAGCTATGTGAGCAATTGGTCGATAAGTTAGTTGATTTAAATATTCTAAAAATTTATGTTTATAATGTTCCTTTTTATTACACTCTAGAAATGCAGACCAAAGCATGTCAAAAAATCAGTATAGGAACAACAAATATTTCTATTTGTTCCCATGTGTATTTATAATATTCGTACTTACATATTTTACTTGTTTTTTTTTCTCAGAAACACCATGGTGTATTACTGAAGGGAAGATACGCGTAATTGTGGTTTGTAACTTGTGATACAAGGTGGACATTGTCATTGGTTTTATTCTTATAGTAAATAAATATTTGTAAATACATATTCGTTGACGTTTATTGAAGAATACGCAATTATTTAACTGTCTTGAAACATGGGTTGATGGATGTATGAGTGTGTAGATGGATGGATGGAAGGAAGGATGGAAAACGTTGATCAATGGATGGATAGATGGGCGGAATAATAGGCGGGCGGGAAGGTGGGTCGCACACGAGCTGGGGAGGTGAGGCTTGAATGTGTATCAAGGAATACGTTCACATATAAATTTGTTTTAAAAGAGTCCCTCTGTTTCATATGTTGTGCTATGCATAGTGAAAGGACATATATGATCATAATGGGCACACAGAATCGGGAAAGTATCATACATTGGTGTAACATTAGTGTTGGTCGATTTGGTTCTGACAAACCAATGACCTAGTCGGTACTAAATATGAGTAATCATGATTTGACAAACACAAAATGACGTCATGTAGTTTATATTAAAACAGTTTGCGTATACTACTCTCTGTTTTCAATATTCATTTTGAAATAAAATATTATTTTAATACAATTTATTGTAGTTTTTGTTTTTCTAAACAAAATAAGTAAAACTTTGTTTTTGAAAATAAGCACATAACCAGTCTATTTTTAGACTCAGTCGGACAAACACAGACAAGGTGTTGAAAGATTTCCTCTTCGAATCTACATTGCAACAGAAACTGAGTACAACTGTTGTGTCCTGATTAGACAACTAAATAAGCATGAAGTCACTGGACATTTGTGGAAAGGGATTCGATTTTATAATCAACTAGTAAATGTTATTACTAATTACTTTATTCAAAATAACAAACTGCAAAAAGGAAAACATAGACATGAAAATTTAAAGTTTGTTTTGTTTAACGACACCACTAGAGCACATTAATTTATTAATTATCAGCTATTGGATGTCAAAACTTTAGTAATTTTGACATATAGTCGTAGATAGGAAACCTGATGCAGTATTTGCCTTAGTAGCAAGGGATATTTTATGTGCACCATCCCACAATACGAGAAATAGCCCAACATGCCCACAGACTGGGATTGATCCCAAACTGACCGCGCATCAAGCGAGCACATTACCACTGGGCTACGTCCCGCCCAATATAGACAGGAAGGTACACACGTGGTCTTTGATATATATATATATATATATATCAGTTGTGAATCCTGCGATAACTTTCGATCCTACAACCCATAACACTTTAGACGACCAATCTACCTCTGAGCCGCATGCCACCCCACCACAGATACAAACAGACACAATGGCGGTCCCAGGAAATATTTTAGGGACGTACACGATCTACATAGACACGCCTAAATAAATTCAAGTTGACATATTTAGAGATGGATCAACCTGCTTCGGACGAGGAGTCTGAACGACAAAACCGTAACACGTGATCGCCACACGGTGCAGAAACATGGTTGGAAGAATGGATGCATGGATGAATGGATTGGTGAGAGGATGGATGGATGGAACGAAGGATGGAAAGAAATGGATGGATGGGCGGAATGACAGACGGGTGGACGGATGGGTCGTACAAGTGGTGCGGAGGTGGTGCTTGAATACATGTATCACGGAATACGTTCACATATAAATATATATCATGTGCTTCCTCGATTTTTTAAGAGTCCCTTTATTTCATATGGACAGTGAAACTGGTGTTTAAAAGACATATATTACCATAGCGGGAACACAGAACAGAGGAAATAAAATTCATAGTTTCTCACAGATAAAGTATCATAGACTGGTGTAACAATATTATTGGTATATTTCGTGCTGACAAACCAATGGCCTTGTCGGTATGTATGAGTCATCACGATTTGACAAACATAAAATACCGTTATGTTGTTTATATTAAAAGAGTTTGCGTTTACGTGTTTCTGTTTTCATTGTTACTTTTTTAATAACATATTATTTTAAAGTAAATAATTATAGCTTTTTTGAAACAGAATCATAAGAACTTTGTTTTGAAAATTATTATATATAAGACCCGTCAAGCGGATGTCTTTAGATTCAGTCGGACAAACACAGACATGGTGTTGGAAGATTTTGCCGAACAGCAGTTGTTGAAAGTTAATGGAAGCATGACTTGTTGATATTTCCCTTCGAATCTCCATTGTATGGGAACAACTGTTTGTCATTCAGAAATTCTTTCTGATTGATCTACTATTTAAGCATAAGCATCACCAGAACGTTTTAAAATATGATCGATTTTATAATGATCTATAAATGTTATAACCATATTTTTTCTTCAGAATATAAACTATAAACATTAAACAGGCAGAAAGGTACATACATAGGTTTTTTATATACCAATTATTATGTCCATCGAGAACGATCAATATCTCGACCCATAACACCTCAGACGACCACTATAACCGCTGAATCGTATGCCCCACCCGTCACGCGCGCGCACACACAAACGCGCGCGCGCGCGTGTGCACACACACACACACACACACACACACATACATAAACAACCATTAATAGTAAATTTAGTAGGTGCTGGGTTTTTCATCTTCTGAGCGAAATAGCGGTAGGCACCGGGTTCGCATAACTTTGTTTGCATAACTTAAATATAACCTCCACATGTATATTTTTCAACAGTATACACACATGTATGTGTTCTGAAACAAGATATATTTAATAAATTTTGTCTGTAATAAGTTATCTGATAACTTAGAAATACCTCGCTTAACAGTTCTTTAAAAGTTCAGTAATCCAAGAGCTTGACGATTTTGCAGCATAACTACTTTGTGTTGTAACTTACTCTCACAGCCATCCTAGACAACATATCAAACATGTACATTTATATATGTTGAGGAATGTGACTAATTTACATAAACTAAAATGACCACCATATGACATATATGTTATAATGGTATACAATTGTATGTGTACCAATACACGATATATTCAGTAAAGGATGTTTTAAATGATTGTATTTTATTCATAATAACTTACGTGATGACTTAGAAAGGCCTCCATTTATTTATAATATAAGATGGTTTTCATTTTTCATGGTGGACACCAACATTCCCATTGAAATAACTGTTCCTTAAAATTTTAAAGTGATCTGAGATTTGGTAATCTTGCAAAAAAAATATTTGTTTTGTATCTTACTCTTAAGACTATCCTAGACAACATATAAAAAGGCAATTTGATGTAAGTGGGGGAAAGGGACTAATTTGCATAATTAAATATGGCCGTCACATTACATAGTTTTCAACAGTAAACAAATGTATGTGTGCTGAAACGAGATATATTTAGTAAATATTCATTTAAATGCATTGCATTTTGTCTCTAACAACCTACATAAAGACTTAGATAAATCTCCCTTAATTTAAATTTACATTTTTTTCAAGATGGCCACCAACATTAACATTGAAATAACCGTTCTTCCATAGTGATCTGAGATGTTGATAATCTATATCATTTGTGTTTAAAAACATAACAAGTATAGTATAGTATGTCACATTGTACATTACTGAGTTCCACATATAACATGGTCTTACTTTTCATCAATTAGCCTATTGACTGAAGACAAAACCGAAATTTGTGTGCCTAATTAATTTCCATTTGTTACATGCAACCACCCGTTATTGGCCCACTTCTTCCATGTGCGCCATTGTGTCATAGTCTGTTTTGCCAGTGCTCCAATAGGCATTTGAAATTACACATGAATAACGGGATTATATCTATTTACACTGAAATGGATTTCTCTATTTTCACATAATGAGTATCTATAGCGTACAATAACGCGAATGTTACACTACCTTACACTCTGGATTATTCAGTAAATTATTAGTTTCATACATATATAGTAAAAAGAAATTAATCCACATGAATCATTTTTCAAAAACAAATTCTGCTCCCTAGTCATGTAGACTTCATATACCTGCTTGACACACATGGGAATTGTTATTTATATATCGATTTGATCCATATACTTAAATACTTGTATGTGCAACGTTGCACATTTGATATTCCTTTGGTACTGCCTTAACATACACTCGTCCAACAAATCAAATCTGAATGACAAAATGTTAATAGTTTCAAAATGATATCACACAAGGCATTAGTTCGGATGATGTTTTGGCAAGGTTGTGACTGTTCCAATTATTAGCACTTCCAAGGACAAGACATCCATCCTACCTGCATTGTGATGGCATGCTCTTATGCATCACTGTTAAAACAGGGATGATAGCAGGATCTTGCAAAAATAGAGCATACCTTTCCACACAAGTGACACTCAATATGAGCCAATAGTTGTGATACCATTTGCTTTTATCTAAACAATGAAAATTCTGTAGAAGAATGTTTAAACATCATTAAGAGGTATGTAGAGTCAGAATGTGGTATGCAGACAAACATCAGCTTATTGGCCATAGATCATAGTTATTTTCCCATTTAGTTGACGAAAATCCAGAAATGTATCCATACGCGTACGAGACAGGGGGCGGAGGGAGGATTAGTGCCCCCACCTCTAGTGCTAGAGAAATCATTATACAGCTATTCGGGCAAATTGTGCTAACCTGAGAAATATTTACTATGTTTTCTCACCATTCGAACCTTAAAATTAGTTGTAATCCATTTATATGTGTAGTGATTCGTTTGTATTCCTGTATAGCTGTTTGGGAATTTTCGTTTAATTTGGGTAAAATGAAGCCTACCTCCTAAACAAATGGGAGCCCATACGCCTATGGTATACGCACAAGTAGTCTGCTGTTTAATTATGTTATGGCAGACAGCTTTGTAGACGCAACTATTAGACTGAAGTTGACAGGGAAGAGCATGTAGTTTGCAAACGTGTAACTTGTCAAGATTTGTTTGTGATAAGTCCAGCCCATGCAAATGCAATACTTTAGCGGTATGTTTAAACCAATATCCTAAGAAGAGCTAGACAACATGAGTTGTCCTTTTTAGGATATGTTGGCTCCAGACAGGCAAAGGCACATACAAAAATCGACGGTTCTATTGATATTAAAAAGGTGCTACAGACAATAATGCTAGAAACATAGCCTATAGCATAAATAATTGTGATCTATGACCTGGTATAGCCTCTACATGTCTATCACGAACTGATTTGACAGTTTTCAGGAGTCCTTGAATATTTCAACTCTGATGAAACAACTTATGTACAAGAATGATATGACATAGTGATACTGGCATGCATTGAGCTTGCCCTAAGATACCTCATAAATTGTGATATGTAAATACCAAAAGGTTAAACAGAAGACATATTACTTCTGAAAAGCTGAAGTTATCTTAGACTGGATGCCAACGTCGGTTTGAATGGCTATGTATGTACCAAGATATACAGCAGATTTGATACATTTAGTGGGGGTTTTCTCTGTCTTGCAAATGTGTCTTTCTTATTTTGTATTTCATCTACCTTGTGTCAAAATCACTTATCACATAAACTATATGTGACTTTTTACATGTCACCATTCACAGCTGAACATGCTGGTAGAGAAATGACCATTGTTTGTTCCGGGTGGCATATATATCGACCTCCTGATGATCGTCCTATAACCTACACTCACCCACCCCAATCAGTCCCTTTAATATGTGCATAACTGTGTACTATAATCTGAAAAACTAAACTTTTACCTTAGTCAAAATTCGTTTTTCTGTTGACATTTGACAGAGTCATACTGCTAACATGAAGCAGTCATATGCATTGTTTATATGTAGACTGCCATCCACGAGGACGAGGCATCCTTCTTGACTGGTTATGCCGATTCAAACCTGCACATGACAGAACTCCGTGGGTATATTTATACAGTTCTGATGGCATACAGCTGTAATGCTACGTGTTTGCCGCTTCTTCTCTGCAGATATGTTCTTCTTATTTGCTCACATATTGTCTTCCTATGTCAATTCAAGGATCATAAAGTTTAATAATGAATGAAAGGAAGGAAGGAAATGTTTTATCTAACGACGCACTCAACACATTCTATTTACGGTTATATGGCGTCGGATATATGGTTAAGGACCACACAGATATTAAGGTAGGAAACCCGATGTCGCCACTTCACGGGTTACACTTTTTGATTAGCAGGAAGGGATATTTTATATGCAGCATTGCATTAATAATGAATGGAGTAATGTTGAATTTTATGGACTTTTGTCATTTTCAGTCATATTCACTCTCATTCTAATTCTTGGTTCATATAATGTATATGTTAATTGAATTTGCATTTTTTATTTTTATGTGTCACTGTGTTTAGGCAAAGAAGATGGTTTATAAGATAGAAAAAAATATTTATTTGCTCATGCGTTTCATCAGTTGGCTAACTTAAGTCGATAAAATCCAAAGCTAACGGTGGGCATAACACATCATTTATGTCATTTTTGTAACTAAATAATTAGTTAAATTGTCAGGCTTTCCTTGTCAATATTAGTAACACTAACACAAGTACAGTGTTTGTACATATCTACATTTATGTACGATTGGGGGGGGGGGGGGGGGGGGGGTATATTGGTACCCATTTTGTACAAAGGCAGTCATCTTGAATGATACTTTTCATCCATATATCTCTGAACTAATTTTAAAGAATATCTTTGAATATATTTCATTCATTGCCCTGATAATTTCATGTATTTGTTCACTAAATTGGGTGTGCATATATCTGTGCTATGTTGTTCAGGGATGATTCTGTAAGCAGATGCAACAAAAATTATTTTTGATGCAATCTCTTCTAGGTCAAACCTTATTTTGATTGTAGAATATTACGTAAATGACAGTACATCGTGCAAATGACAGGGATAACAATGTCAGGTATACTAGGTTGATTGCAGGAACATCAAACAAATGACATTATGTAACTGACAAGGATATTAATAAAATAAATGACAATAATATCCTTTTCGCGGAGTTATTTATAGCTAGAAAACAAAACTCAATCCGAATAAACCTAAAAATGTTGCTGTGTAGAACGCGTCTGTTTTAATGATATTGCTATGCATAATCTTTATTAGGTAAATATAAGCTAAAGGAAAGGGAGTGTGCAAACATTATAACATATTTCAAAATAATACATCGTTTATAACAGCTAAAATTACCTGTTAAATGTCATGTTCTGCATATCGAATATGTTTCTGGTTGTCCTGGTTTGTAGTAGTTTTTACTTTATAACATGTTTTTTGTACATACGGATACGCTATACAGACACGGAGGTTACGGCATGGGAGGTTACGGCATGGGAGGTTACGGCATGGGAGGTTACGGCATGGGTTATGGAATCGGCATTGGAATCGGCCACGGAGGTTTTGGAGGTTACAGTTACGGCAAAACATTTACGTTCTACTGAGAAAGTCTATAAGCTAAAGTATTATAGTCTTCACATTGTTAATCAATTTCTTATTTTGTTTTACTTTCACATTAAATTATGAGATTATCAACGAAAATTCTATTTTGTTTTCTTTCTGTTCATTTCTTAGTCACTTTCTGGATTGGTTGGATAGTATCTTATTTCTTTAACAGTCGGTCTGTACGTTTTAAGCACAGTTTAACCACACCTGATTTGTTTGCAGTGTAAACATATGATTCATGACAACTGGACCGAGTACTCTACTTCTGATCTACATCATGAGCACCTGTACAAGACAGTGCTCGAGCTTAGTGCACATTTAGACAACCGAGACAGTATGCGCTCATGGATCACTCTCAAAACAGTGGTGATATTAGTTGTTCGTGGAAACAAAGCATTTTTATCCCCACTTGTAGCACCTGCTATTAGCACAGCCAGTAGTTGCTTCTGTATTAACAAGAGAACATAGGAAGACGATATTCATCAAAAAGACGGGGGGAAAAAATACAGTGTTACCATCAAACTTTGTTAAAACCTTTAATGTCATAACCTTATGTCACAATGATATGGTGTTATTTTACAATCATAAAGATTATGCCCAAATGTATCTCAGGAGATGTGATATGTAGACAGCTGAAGCTGGAGCATAAATAATATTGCTCGACTTAAAAGGAAACTGGAATATGGAGGGGGGAGGGGTCTGGCAGGGCCAACGCAATGGTCTAAGTCGTCTGTCAAAGTCAATTTCAGACTTTCTGTGATATGTTTCTTCATTTAAAGTTGATTTTAACCGATACGCCTTACGCTTAAAGTATAACCAAATCTGGGGGAGTATGGGTCGTTGTACTCCCTACCATGTGTCTGTTACACGTGAGCTCACGGTTTGGTTGGCAAGGAATAATATTTGAAATGGTTTTAAGAATCATACAGTCTGGGGGTCACACTGAGAGTTCCCAACAGATATATGCAGGGTATAGTTACCAGCATAACACCACTTAATGCACCTTACGCCGCTGTTTTAATGCACACATAATCAAATATTGATGTTCGTTTGAGTTCAAGCGTTTTGTCCTTGGTCTGTTAAAGGGACAAACCCTAGTTTTTAAACACTAAGGCATATTTATTTTACTATTATAGCCGTTTTTGATAACTGTAATCATACTTTACTTAAGATTTTATGGTTTAGATTGTCCATTTCCATACATTCGAAGTGTTTTTGGCCATCCTGGTGTTTTTAATATCACAAAATGCATTTCTCATATTTTAAAAAACACACGTGCGTTTGAGAAGTAACAGTTATGGAGTCGAGTTTTAGTCTACGGCATTTCACAATTTCAAAGTCACAGACTCATGTTTCACTCAGTTGTAACTTTATCCAAATGTGTTACAGGTTTGTAGATTAACTGAACTTAGTGTTAATATTCACGCGCTGAAACTAGGGTATGCCCCTTTAACGTTCCTTTGTAGGCCAACGCTGGTTTGAAACTCTATGCATGCATGCATGAAAATTGAGGTATGAGACTGATTTGGTACCTTCTGTAGTTTATTGTATTTCCAACTCAATTGTGTAAATAAATGTAAGGAAACATTCTAATTTGGCGGGCATTATTAAATTAAATAATGATTTTGTGCAAAATACATTTGACGGGTCGACGCTACAATGAAATGTGGTTACAGAATTTCCATGTAAGAAAAAAACTGCACGTGAATAATGTGAAAAAGAGACATTGGCAAACGTGGTTTGCAATTGCCATTTTCAACCTATTACCACACTGTCTGGGAACATGCCGTTGTTTATTAATATTTTAAAGGCTACAGCCATTACCGATAATACAAATGTTTATTTTATTTTTTATTTTTTATCGAGACCTGTTTCGCCATAATATTCTTTTCAATTTGATTTTCACTTTTAGGCCTCATTTCCGTACTGTCTGTAACATAAGAGCGACCTACTAACACAGATTGATACAGAATTTTTTTTTTTATTAATTAACATTTAGTGAAATATCTTAAAATATCAGTGAAATAAAAGTGTTATCAGTCACTCAATGACGATAACACATTTTAGGGTGAAAATGTATTTCACTATTTCACTCTAAAATGTGTTATTGTCACTGTAAAAAAAAAAAAATGTTATCTTCACTGTCAGAAAGCCGGAACTATTTTGCTGCTGGCAGTTTTAAATAAAGGTAAATTGCCAAACGTTATATAATAAATAGGAAATGCCATGTTGTTGTTTTTTTGGTCAAATATGATTTATATCTCATCTCGTGAGGTTTGCAATCTTATCCACACTCGTCTCACAATCGCGACTCGTGAGATATCATTGCAAACTTCACTCGATGAGATATAAATCATATTTCACAAAAAAACCATCAAATATCCTCTATATGTAACACGACAGCGACCTACACATACTGATACAGATCAAACCTATCTGTCACGCGTTTACTGTAGCTGTCTGTATAATATGTTTTAAACCACCTCAATGCATCACCGTTACTGCAGCTGTCTGTATAATATGTTTTAAACCACCTCAATGCATCAACGGTTACTCCAGCTGTCTGTATAATATGTTTTAAACCACCTCAATGCATCACCGGTTACTGCAGCTGTCTGTATAATATGTTTTAAACCACCTCAATGCATCACCGGTTACTGCAGCTGTCTGTATAATATATTTTAAACCACCTCAATGCATCACCGTTTACTGCAGCTGTCTGTATAATATGTTTTAAACCACCTCAGTGCATCACCGTTTGGTGATCAGAGTTTCTGTTCTGTAACACGTCGGCTACCTACACAGATTGATACAGATCAAAACTATTTTTAACACGTTATCGACCTACTAAAAGAAGATTGATACAGATCAAAACTGTATGTAACACGACAGCGACCTACACAGATGGATACAGATCAAAACTATCTAACACGACAGCGACATACACAGATTGATACAGATCAACAATATATGTAACACGACAGCGACCTACTAACACAATACTGATACAGATCACAACTATGTGTAACACGACAGCGACCTACACAGATTGATACAGATCAATACTGCCTGTAACACGACAGCGACCTACACAGATTGATATAGATTAAAACTATCTGTAACACAACAGCGACCTACACAGATTGATATAGATCTAAACTATCTGTAACACGACAGCGACCTACACAGATTGATACAGATCTAAACTATCTGTAACACGACAGCGACCTACACAGATTGATACAGATCTAAACTATCTGTAACACGACAGCGACCTACACACATTGATACAGATCTAAACTATATGTAACACGACAGCGACCTACACAGATTGATACAGATCTAAACTATATATAACACGACAGCGACCTATACACATTGATAGAGAACAAAACTATATGTAACACGACAGCGACCTACACAGATTGATATAGATTAAAACTATAGTTAATACAACAGAGACCTACTAACACAAGATTGATACAGATCACAACTATCGGTAACACGAGAGCGACCTACAAACATTTATACAGATCTAAACTATTTGTAACACGACAGCTACCTTCACACATTGATACAGATCTAAATAATATGTAACACGACAGTGACCTACACACATTGATAGAGAACAAAACTCTGTAACACGACAGCGACCTACACAGATTGATACAGCTTAAAACCATATGTAACACAACAGCGACCTACTAACACAAGATTGATACAGGTCACAACTATCTGTAACACGACAGCGACCTACACACATTTATACAGATCTAAACTATCTATCTAAACTATCTCTAACACGACAGCGACCTACACACATTTATACAGATCAAAACTATCTGTAACACGACAGCGACCTACACACATTTATACAGAACAAAACTATCTGTAACACGACAGCGACCTACACAGATTGATACAGATCGAAACTATCTGTAACACGACAGCGACCTGTACAGATTCACACAGATCAAAACTATCTGTAACACGGCAGCGACCTACACAGATTGATACAGATTAAAACTATATGTAACACAACAGCGACCTACTAACACAAGATTGATACAGATCACAACTATGTGTATCACGACAGCGACCTTCAAAGATTGATACAAATTAAAACTATCTGTAACACGACAGCGACCTACAAAGATTGATACAGATCTAAACTATATGTAACACCACAGCGACCTACACAGAGTGATACAGATCTAAACTATATGTAACACGACAGCGACCTACACACATTTGTACAGATCTAAACTATCTCTAACACGACAGCGAAGTACACACATTTATACAGATCAAAACTATCTCTAACACGACAGCGAACTATACACATGTATACAGATCTAAACTATCTGTAACACGACAGCGACCTGCACAGATTGATACAGCTCTACACTATGTGTAACACGACAGCGACCTTCACATATTGATACAGACCTAAAGTATCTGTAACACGACAGCGACCTTCACACATTGATACAGATCTAAATAATATGTAACACGACAGTGACCTACACACATTGATAGAGAAAAAAACTCTGTAACACGACAGCGACCTACACAGATTGATACAGCTTAAAACCATATGTAACACAACAGCGACCTACTAACACAAGATTGATACAGGTCGCAACTATCTGTAACACGACAGCGACCTACACACATTTATACAGATCTAAACTATCTATCTAAACTATCTCTAACACGACAGCGACCTACACACATTTATACAGATCAAAACTATCTGTAACACGACAGCGACCTACACACATTTATACAGAACAAAACTATCTGTAACACGACAGCGACCTACACAGATTGATACAGATCGAAACTATCTGTAACACGACAGCGACCTACACACATTGATAAAGAACAAAACTATCTGTAACACGACAGCGACCTGTACAGATTCATACATGTCAAAACTATCTGTAACACGGCAGCGACCTACACAGATTGATACAGATTAAAACTATATGTAACACAACAGCGACCTACTAACACAAGATTGATACAGATCACAACTATGTGTATCACGACAGCGACCTTCAAAGATTGATACAAATTAAAACTATCTGTAACACGACAGCGACCTACACAGATTGATACAGATCGAAACTATCTGTAAGACGACAGCGACCTACACACATTGATAAAGAACAAAACTATCTGTAACACGACAGCGACCTGTACAGATTCATACAGATCAAAACTATCTGTAACACGGCAGCGACCTACACAGATTGATACAGATTAAAACTATATGTAACACAACAGCGACCTACTAACACAAGATTGATACAGATCACAACTATGTGTATCACGACAGCGACCTTCAAAGATTGATACAAATTAAAACTATCTGTAACACGACAGCGACCTACACAGATTGATACAGATCGAAACTATCTGTAAGACGACAGCGACCTACACACATTGATAAAGAACAAAACTATCTGTAACACGACAGCGACCTGTACAGATTCATACAGATCAAAACTATCTGTAACACGGCAGCGACCTACACAGATTGATACAGATTAAAACTATATGTAACACAACAGCGACCTACTAACACAAGATTGATACAGATCACAACTATGTGTATCACGACAGCGACCTTCAAAGATTGATACAAATTAAAACTATCTGTAACACGACAGCGACTTACACACATTTATGCAGATTAAAACTATCTGTAACACGACATCGACCTACAAAGATTGATACAGATCTAAACTATCTGTAACACGACAGCGACCTACACACATTTGTATAGATCTAAACTATCTCTAACACGACAGCGAAGTACACACATTTATACAGATCAAAACTATCTCTAACACGACAGCGACCTACACACATTTATACAGATTAAATGTATCTGTAACACGACAGCGACCTACACACATTTATACAGATTAAATGTATCTGTAACACGACAGCGACCTACACACATTTATACAGATCAAAACTATCTGTAACACGACAGCGACCTACACACATTTATACAAATTAAAAGTATTTGTAACACGACAGCGACTACACACATTTATACAGATCAAAACTAGCTCTAACACGACAGCGAACTGCACACATTTATACAGATATAAACTATATGTAACACGACAGCGACCTACACACATTGATATAGAACAAAACTCTGTAACACGACAGCGACCTACACAGATTGATACAGATCAAAACTATCTGTAACACGACAGCGAACTACACACATTTATACAGATCAAAACTATCTGTAACACGACAGCGAACTATACACATGTATACAGATCTAAACTATCTGTAACACGACAGCGACCTACACAGATTGATAACGATCTAAACTATCTATAACACGACAGCGACCTACACAGATTGATACAGATGTAAACTATATGTAACACGACAGCGACCTACACACATTTATACAGATCTAAACTATGTGTAACACGACAGCGACCTACACAGATTGATACAGATTTAAACTATCTGTAACACGACAGCGAACTACACACATTTATACAGATCAAAACTATCTGTAACACGACAGCGACCTACACACATTTATACAAATTAAAAGTATTTGGAACACGACAGCGACCTACACACATTTATACAGATCAAAACTATCTCTAACACGACAGCGAACTGCACACATTTATACAGGTCTAAACTATATGTAACACGACAGCGACCTACACACATTGATATAGAACAAAACTCTGTAACACGACAGCGACCTACACAGATTGATACAGATCAAAACTATATGTAACACGACAGCGACCTACTAACACAAGTTTGATACAGATCAAAACTATTTGTAACACGACAGCGACATATATACATTTATACAGATCAAAACTATCTGTAACGCGACAGTGACCTACACAGATGAATACAGATCTACAAAGAACGAGAAAAACCCCTGTATGAGTAGAATGGAACATAGACTGTATTGGCCACGTATGATACCAGTGCTGTCTATTTAGTGGTATTCATCCTACAGGATCCTCCCGTCTTTAATTTGAACGCAGTACTTTAGAAAAGGAATAAATCCTCAGTGTAGACCATCACAAATATCGTTCAAAACAATGGGCTTCCAATTATTTGATTTGATTACCCCGACTCTAGTGTCATCCTGAGGATGTGAACAAAAGACAAAAATAACCGTACACTAAAACACCCTGACTTGTCGTAATACAAACATTCCGTCCTTCCGCGCAGACATACGTTTTTGTTACAATAAAATAACAACAAATTTCTATATACAAATATTGTATTTATTATCCCACAGATACAAAACTGTGATACTGTCAAATCATAAATCACAGATATACATCTTCCCTTAATTAGTACACCATGGTGTTTTCTGAAAAAGAATAAAGAGACAGATAAGTATTACTGTAAACATTTGTGAAAATGTACTTACTATAATATACTAGTGGAACAAAAGAAAAAGGAAACAATGAATAACAATGCGAAGTCTGTAATAGTTTAGGTTATAGTTTATCAAAATAAAACTTACATGTTTAGAATACGCCGTACTGTACTCCTTGGCCTCCGTATCCCCCTTAACCAATGTAACCTCCATACCCTCCGTGACCGATTCCAATGCCGATTCCAATCCCGTAACCTCCGTGTCCGTATCCGTATCCTCCCATGCCGTATCCGTATCCTCCCATGCCGTATCCTCCCATGCCGTAACCTCCCATGCCGTAACCTCCCATGCCCTATCCATATCCTCCCATTCCATATCCTCCGTACATAACGGGGTATCCGTATCCAATGGCAGAGGCGACAGCCAGACAGGCGACAAGGGCGACAATAACAGCTTTCATCATTTTGAAAATCTGAAGAAATTTAAAAAAAAAAAATATATATATATATATATGTGTGTGTGTGTGTGTGTGTGTGTGTGTGTGTGTGTGTGAAACCCCTCAAAACCGGACAGCCATGGGACCAAGAAAACGTCCCGTTTTGAGGGGTACGCGGTTTACAGGGGTTTCAGTACTGAGGTAAACCGTTTGTTCGTTGATGTTCTCTACAGATATAGTAACTAATAAAACTGATTCATTGGCTTTCTCTTGAATAATAGGGCTAGATATGGGAATGTTTTTTATAACGAGCTTTACAAAACCACTGCCACACCAGTTCGTTGAGTTCATCAAACTTGCATGCGTTGTTAAACCGCCGTTTTTTTCCACTAGCGTTCTTTTCATACTGCGCCTTATAAGAGTCACGTTTCTTTATAATGTCTCCAGCAGTCGATTTACCAATCCCAAAACTTTCACTCAGTGCTTTCAACGTCGATTTAGGTACACTTTCGAATTATTTTAAGTTTATCAGCAAGCGATAATTCAATATGGCGGTGTTTCGCTGGACGTTCCGACATATCCAAAATAGATACTAAACAATTTTACTCTTGGTTACTCTTTATTTTGTTAAATAAACTTTGCAAAGTTAAAAAACAAAACAACAACAATAAAAAAAGGGTTCAAACAAATGGAAAAATTAATTAAATTCCTAGTTGCTTTGCCATTCATTGTGGTAATCGTGAGATGTACATGTAGGCTATGGAAAGGAGCTGAATCAAATTCATAAGTTCATCTAACATGGTAATAATCGAGTTCAGAATAAAGGGAGTACACGTGTTTCCTCCAGGTAGTTAAACATCGAAGCTGTTAATTAATCCCTTAATTGGAATTTGTAAACTGCACAACAGTGACACTGGAGCATGTACGCGTAATTAGCTCCGCGTACGCAATCACGTTATCGGCTGAGTGGGTATTCAAAGTATAAGTAATGCAGTAATGATTGACGTCGGTGTGACCGTCCGGTTTTCTGAGGTAATATTGCATTAAAGGAACACAATGGGACCGGATAATTTCGTCCGGTGCAGTTTAGAGGGGTTTCCGGTTTAGATGGGTACATTTTAGTGTTAAAAGATACGCAAATCACGGGACCGTGTAAAACGTCCGGTTTTGAGGGAATTTCGGTTTACTGAGGGTCCGGTTTTGAGGGGTTTCATATATATCATAAAAAAAATAAAAAATCACTAATTACTAATTTAATATCAAGTTGTATATTTCGACGTAAGCGATTTTCCCCTCTCACACTCTATATGCCAAAATATTACGGGTGGTTTAAACAATGTGCTGATGTGTTGCTAAACAAACACTTCTTCACCTGCAACAGTGGAAAAACGGCCTTATTAAAAACTAAAATGCAAAATGTAGCCATTATATTATATTTAAATTAACAGGAACCGTACATTGCAATTATAAGGCCGTCCTGGACAGACACTCCAGATAGCTGAGGTCTTTGCCCAGAAGAGCGTGCTTGAACCTCAATTGGATATAAACACGAACAATAAATGGACACTTATAAAATATTAATGTTTCACGACATATTTGATTAGAAGAAAAAGATACAGAGAGAAAAATCTCAAATAACTAAGTTACTATCGATGTCAATAAAGGAACAAACATATTTAAATTTAAAAAAAAAAGTATAATTACTTAATTGGCCTTAAAGGAACTGATTTGTGAGTGCCGCCAGTTGGGATTTCTTAGCCTTATATACTGAACGAATCAAGTAAATCATTGTAATACATCGTAATAAACTGAACTTCCTTATACAGAATGTATTCGCTTAATTGACTATATTACATAATGCGTTTGTGCTGAAGTGAGGAAATGCTGCAAACAATCTATCTTAATTACCTTATGGGTAAGTTCAAGTTCAAGTTCTTTATTTGCTTTAAGTTAAAAAAAAAAAAACTTACAAGCATAAATACATACATATATAATCACGATATATATACAAATATACAAATACAGGTGGAGAGTGATTTAAGAATTAATGGTAAAATGAACATAGTATACTAGTAATAGTGGTGGGATGTACATATATATGTGCACCATAAACATTATCGTGGTATAGTAATAATTCTAATTCTAAATATATATGTATATATTGATGTATACCAGGTGAAATATGATTAATATACTAGCTAATGAAACGGCAGGTTAGTGGATGTCATATTTTAAGTAAGCTGCAGTAAATCGTCTGTAACTTTATTTGCCAAAACTAAATATTTTCCCAGGTTATTGATGTCTTTATTGTTTTCAGTTATTAATAGTTCAGCCTAAAGTAATTAATAGTGAGCCTAAATACGCATGGATGTCTGTGGTAACATTGTTTAATATACGTATTCATTCATAGCTGGGAAAATAAGGATAAAATTATATTCGTCTTCTATATTATTAGAGTTACAAATAGTGCACATTCTTTCGGCCCTGTCAATTTTCCTATACCTTCCAGTTTCTATATTTAATTTGTCGCTTTGTTCTGCTACACACACGGTTAGTAAAATTTATAAATGTTGAAACTCAAGATAACAGGAGAACATTTGAAATTCATTTCCAAAAAATAAAATAATAATGATGATGATAATAATAATAATAATAAATATTAATATTCTAAATATCGGAATTTTTTTTTTTTTTTGTTCAGTATATATTTGCTAAAAGATCGTTGAAATTTTTCCGAGAGACTGAATTCTATTATACATTAGTATAGGTAGGTAGGTAAGTAGATGTAAATAAACGCTTTGAGTCGTTAAATTTCCCTCTGGATGGTAGCCGGTACCGGGCTGCGAACCCAGTACCTACCAGCCTTATGCCCGACTGCTTAACCACGACACCACCTAAACCAGTTACTCGCATAGATCGTTTTGAAAAAATTCAGTAAGAGTGACCAATATTTTCTATATACCTATATTTTTCACCAACAATTTTCGCAAAAATATAACAAAACTGAGGTTCGTGCACAGTTTGGATGGCAAAATCCAAGCACTTTTAAAAAATATTTCATTGTAAAATTATAGTTTTCAAATATTCAAATTGGTAACACTTTGTCTCATATATTTTCGTCAGTATTTGTAACAGCGTATCCCAACAATTTCGATATTTGTAATACCATTACGTTCACTAGTAAAAACGGTCAAAAACTCCAGCTGCCAAATGTTGGAATTACGAAAACAAAGAGAAGATTTGAGAAAGGTAAATTGTATTATTTGTTATGGGGAAATATGCAATTCAAGACCTTTTCAATATGATTTTACCAAAGGCATACACGTTTCTAGGGTTTCGACAAATTTAAGGGCTTTTCATTAGGAGTACTCAATTTCAAGCACTTTCTATTTTCTTTCTATGACTATGTTTTGACATTCAATATCCGATGATTAATATATCAATGTGCTCTAGTGGTTTCGTTATACAAAACAAACTTATCACAAATAAATGTAAATATAATGAAATGTGGTACTTTAATGTTTTAAAAAATCAACTTCGCCAGGCTCGTTTGCAAAGATTTTAGTAGGGGAGGAGGTTTAGAGTGAGAGAAAGTCATTCACATATCTCTAAGTTTATAAAGTTAAAAGTTTGTTTTGTGTAACGTCACCACTAGAGCACATTGATGTATCGGTCATCGGCTACTTTTCACACAACGCATTCTTCACACGTGTGAAAACTACGGCCGCATTTATGACACGTGTGAAGAATCCGGCCGCATTTATTACACGTGTGAAGAATCCGGCCGCATTTATTACACGTGTGAAAACTACGGCCGCATTTATTACACGTGTGAAAACTACGGCCGCATTTATCACACGTGTGAAAACTACAGCCGCATTTATTACACGTGTGAAGAATCCGGCCGCATTTTTTCACAGAATTCGAACGCATTTTTCACATTTTCGTGACATATATGCGTTCACTATCTTTTTACCATGTACCATAAAAACGTATTTTTCACTTCCCATAAAATAACCTAAAAAGATGACAAAATGTAGCGAAAACGCATTTTTCACATTTATCTCAATGAAAAATATATACCTTCACCTTGGCTATATTCGTGCTTATATCCAATTAAGGTTCAAGAACGCTCTACATGGGACATAAGGCAGCTGCCTAGACTGACGATAACATTATTGTTAGTAGGTTAGAGGTTAGAAGAAACCGCCACATTATAGAGCGAGACGTAGCCCAGTGGTAAAGCCCCCAATTTGGGATCGATCCCCGTCGGTGGGCCCATTGCGCTATTTCTCTTTCCGGCCGGTGCATCCTGTCTATGGGATGGTGCATATAAAATATCCTTTGCTTCCAATGGATTCCTTTCTGAGACTGTGTAAAAATGACTAAATGTTTGACATCAAGTAGTCAATGATTAATAACTCAATGTGATCTAGTGGTCGTTAAAGAAAACAGACTTTTAAACTGTCTTTTTTTGATAGTAGAATATTTTATATGAACTTTCCCACAGACGACTAGCACAAACCACGATTTTTGTTACACCAGTTATGGACCACTGGTCGGTGCAAGTGGTTGCACCACACCCACTAAGCCGGCCGGTGTACTCGTTCTGCCACCGAGTGAATTCGAACCCATTACCTTCCGGGATTATAAGAGAGGAAACCAGCTTCATCTACTTCATTGGCTTCTCCTAGAAATAAGTCAACAAGGGATCGTTTATATGCACTTTTCCATAAACAGGACAGTATATACCACATCCTTTTGTATACCAATTGTGGGGCACTGGTTGGGATGGGAAAACCCTATGGACCCACAGAGGTTGTTTAGATCATACAACCCAAGCACCTCAGGCAAGCTCTCAACGATTTGAGGTAAAGCCCCCTCCCCCAAAGAGAAGAAGAAATGTTTCATTTGACTATGTACACGACTCGTTTAATCAAGGATTTGTTTGGCGCCACACGTATGTTGAAGAACCACAAAGATCATGAGAGATGAAACCCGCTACTGCCACTCCATGGGCCACACCTACAGATAAAGCAACAAGGGATCTTTTATATGCACTTTCTTACAGACAGTACATACCACGGTCATTGTTACATATATACTGGTTGTGGGGCACTGGTTGGGAATCACCCACCCCAAGGCGATCATTCAAATGACTGAGCTAAATCCTGCCCCCTCTCCCAAGAAGAAGTAGTTTGTTTAATGATGAACTCAACATATTAAATATGGTTATATTGGCGTCATACTAGCCCGTTCAAGAGCTAGGCGGACATTTGAACGGTTATGATCGCTATCTGAGCCAGAGATAACTCGAATACAACGCTAAATACCATTACACTGATAATTTTTGAGTTCGCCGATAACAAATATTTCACATATTAACTACTAATACACACACTACAAGAAGAAACCCGACAGCATCCCCTTTCAATAATGTTCCGGTTAAATACGTATCTAGCGATCATAACCGTCCAGAGAGAGAGAGAGAGAGAGAGAGAGAGAGAGAGAGAGAGAGAGAGAGAGAGAGAGAGAGAGAGAGAGAGAGAGAGAGAGAGAGAGAGAGAGGGAGGGAGGGAGAGAGAGAGGAAGGCTTCAGAATGGGACATTATGTATACCTACTTTTTTGTATTCCTTATGATATATGTTAACACAAACCTTTTGGTAAGCGGACTTCTGGTGGTGGGTGTGGCAAATATTGGGGTCAAAGCAGGGCCTCTGTCCCAAAAACAATGTCAGCTACTAATAGCACTATCGAAAGAGCAGATAACTGGGAGAACCTTTCAAATGAAGATAGAAACATGAAACTTGGCACAGATAATCTCTCTGAGGAGCTCGTCAAATCCAATAAATGAGCCACTTGCATTTTCAATATGGCGGCCATCTTTCAAGATGTTTAATCTTTCAAGATGGCCGCCATACTATCCTAGCAATGTTCATTATTGAGATCTATTTTATTATTTTTATATATTTAGAAACATGCTCTAATATCTAAAATAAGGCCTCTGACGGTGGGAGTTGCAAATATCGGGGGTCAGTATATGGCAACCTCCCCAAAACACGGGCATCTACTACTAGGATTATAGGCAGAGCAGACAACACAAATGGCCTTTCAAATTGTGATATAAGCATGTCACCTTCCACAGATGATCTCTTTGGGGAACTCTTCAAATCCAATCAATGTGCAACTTGAAATATCAATATGGCGGTATATCTTGTAAGATGGCCGACATGTTTGTTCCACCATTGTCCGTTATTGACATGTATTATAATAATTATGTCCGATTTTAGCCATCTCGGTGACATTTTATGTCCAAGTATTTAAAAGCCTGCTGAAAGTAAATATGTGTGTGTGTGTGTTTGTGTGTCTATATATATATATATATATATATATATATATATATATATATATATATATATGTATGTATGTATGTATGTATGTATGTGTGTGTGTGTGTGTGTGTGTGTGTGTGTGTGTGTGTGTGTGGTGTTTTCTGATTTCTGTATTCCACGAGTGTTTTTCCTGCAGGAAACCCCGGAAATACACGAGTGGAATACAGAAATCAAAAAACCACATATATGTAGTTTTGCATTTATTACATACAATAAATTGGAATTTTGTTTCTAAATAATAGTTAAAACATTGTAACACTGCTAGCTAATGACGGGGATTTCTCAATTTACACAACTAGGTCAGCTGTGTTACTACGCGGACCGATGAAGCACTAATTGTTACACATAGGAATATAGTTATATTTAAACAATAAACAGAAATAAGAAAGAATGAGTGAAGGGTTACCTATAATATTAATGATATTGTTTGAAATGCCTTTTAAAGACAATGTAATAGCTAAAATTCACGAACAATGTAATATTTAATTTGCTCGTAATACGTCACAAAAACTTCAGCGTGCCAGTTTAATTAACAAAGGAAAATGTCAAGAATTGTACACTCAATGTCTGTGTCGTCATCGTTGTGTTTTCTTTTATTGATGTTCATGGAATTACTCATTGCTGAAAAGTTCAAGTTTATATTAAATGTGCCTCCATAAATCATCGCTCCACTAAATAATCCGGTTGTCAGTTCATCCAAGTTTTCTACGTGAGGAGACGGTGCATGCGACGTCATTTTTGCTAAAGTCGACGACAGTCACTTTTAGCACCCTTGTTTTGGCTTCGTACACAATAAATATAGTATATCTTACCGTAATTTCACTTGAAATCCATATTTCGTAAAAGGTACAATTTTTTAATCACAAGATTTTGTTCAAACACATTCAGGTGCATTATTAATGTTAAAAAATAAATAAATCAATAGCAATTTTGCATTGGAATTTTTCCAATATTCTTAAAAAGGAAACGTCATGTACTCAGTTTATGGTTATTGTAAGGAGATGCAAAGTGACTTCATTGGAATACTGTCGTCATTTAAATTCAAAATTAGCTATATTATTACAATGCTTCGCCACATTAAAATAAAAACTAGTCTACTAACCTTGACCCCTGTCAAATTTCTTTTACAAGCAGACAACGCTGTTTGCAGGTCGGTATTTTTTATTTTGGACAAAATATTAAATTTAAGTTTTAAAAGATGAAAGAAATAAAAAGTACCTTTTTTCAAATATATCATATCACAAAATTACCGTTGGATATGTTTTATTTATTGTATTCGAAGCCAAAACAAGGGTCCAAAAAGTGACTGTCGTCGACCTTAATCGTGCATTAAAAGGTCATTGGTGAGTATAGTGTTCCCGTCTCTAATTTTGGTATCGCGCTCATGAAATTGTAAATATTCGTTACCGTTTTTGTCTGTTTTCATTTCAAATGTTCCACAAAATAGCATTTTAAACATGCATAACAGTTAACTACTTTAATAGGCAATTCAAACCAAGCACCAACTTTGTTTACATATCGCTAAGGGCATTCCCGGTAACCATGTGCTATAAATAGTAGCGTTGAATACGGCATAGTTCCGGCAGTTGAGTTGAATACGGAAAAGTGTATTTCATTTTTGTATTCAGGACGGTATTTATATAGTAAGATTTAATGGGTATGTAATAAATATAAATATATATATATATATATATATATATATATATATATATGTTCAATACAATATTCTTCCCGGTGTGGCTGGCATAGTGCTCTTGAGGAAAAGCCGGAAGTACTGAAAGCTATAGGAACCAACTCGCTGAACAAGTGAAATGAACTTATATCCAAATGCCGACACCCACCCATATGGATTTACAGAGCCACCTAAGCTAAGCCGAAACAGAATAGCCCGTACCCACTGCACCTGTTGTGACGTCACTGCTTCATGACGTAACGACAGGGCAGTTACACGTTACCTGATGATCGCTCATAGCGTGACACTTTAAGTAGTAACAAAAGGTGTAACGGTTTATATATATATATATATATATATATATATATATATATATATATATATATATATATGTGTGTACACATACACACATATACATATATATAAAATTCGGGGAAAATGAGCTGGCCTGAACACTTTTTACCATGTATTTGCATCAATCTACCCACAATATTAGTTGCAATCCATGTAAAACTACCTGGCGATGCGTTTGCAACCCTATGTAGCTGTTTGGCAGTAATACTAATATAATTCCATTTTATAATTACTGTTTTGTAATAGGCGTCTGGATTGGTTAAAATGCTATCACGTGATGTAAAAAAGAATGTTCATTCTTCCATGAACGTGAAAACTGCACTTTTTCGGTAAACAAATAAAAACAGAATGTTATTACCGGACCTACTTTTTATCAATTACATCAACAACGGAATCCCCAAGGATTCCATCGTTTCTATTTTAATCCCAATACCGTCTGAACTGTGAGTGACAGTGACAATTCAGGTTTTAAACGACTCCGGTTTTGAACTGAGACACATAATGTATATGACAAGCCACAATAACGAAGCTTCTATTAGAAGTTATAGCAGAGAATGCTCAACAAACGAACAGAGAGACATGAGAGCAGCTCTGTCACATTTGACAAAATTAGCAAATCGACAACTTAGTCTTACACGCGCGAAAACACATACGCCTCCGTGCACAATTACGCGACCTGTCCTTCACGAGAATAATATTACACAATAACAAACTTCCTCTGAAATCCACACATACAGAAACACTGAAACCACTTTATCTCTTTCAAGTCAGTGTTCACATTCACTTTTCATTAATTCAATTTTTGACAACTGCAATTTTAGTATAGTAATTGATAAATCGTCTAAATAATTTGACGCTCTCCCTTCGTTCAAAATTCATACTCTAACCGATTTACAACAAATCTTCCATTTAAGGATATAGATCGTTCAATTCTTAATTAATTATTGTTTGATATTTTTGAAGAAGAAACTCTGTTTGCGTTATCAGTTGATGTTCAATTATTTTAAATTTTATAACTTTTTATCCACATTTGATTCAGGAATTTAAAATTTATAAAATCATTATAATGAATCGGAGATTTGATGGAAAAAAAACCCGAAAGTAACTAAGGAAATTCCCTTATTTGTGTATTGATACAGTTGTAAATCATTGTGGAATAGAGTTCGATTGGCTTTTTAAATATAGTTTTGTATAATGACAATATTAATGCATTTGGAATTATAAGAATTGAACGTTATATATTTTTGACGTTCATGCGATGATAAACACCAAAACTGTTTTACACACTGTATGAACGGCGTTGCATAAAAATATACGTTTACTTCAAACTGATATGCTTTACTTCCGCGTTTACATGCGACGTCGTGTTTACTCGGTTTGTGACACCATGCTAAGTTGTAGGTTTTCGCGTGTGACGGCTCATATATATATCTATATATATACATATATATATATATATATATATATATATATATATATATATATATATATATATATACACAACGTTGTTTCATTTGAAAATTGAACATTCATGCGAGCATAAACACCAAAACCGTTTTACACACTGTATGAACGGCGTAGCGCGAAGCCGTCCATAAATATGTGTGTAAAACGGTTTTGGTGTTCATCATCGCATGAACGTCAAATATATGTTTAGTTCCAATAATTACAAATGCATATATATATTTGCATATATATATATATATATATATATATATATATATACTCAACAACGAAAGTTTAGCAAATATCTTTTATGACATCTGAATTTGCCATGGTTAAACTTAAAAGAAAACCAGGTCCTCGTGTTGTGTTAAGGCAAAGGTTGATGAGTTTATGTTGTTTGTAAATGGTAAACATTTCAAATGTGAATACTAATTAATACAAATAGGTTAATTTATAAATGTTATGCCATTTCTTTTAACATTAGCTAAACTTTCGTTGTTGTTGAGTATATATATATATATATATATATATATATATATATATATATATATATATATATATATATATATACACACACACACACACACACACACACAATAACACACAATCAGTTATATTGCAATCCTATCCTCATCCCACCCACCCACCCACCCACCCACCCACACACCCACCCCCTCCCCCCACCCCACCCCATCTCCCTCCCTCTAAATCCACCTGTGATAACATTTCCTTCTGAGTCTCTTGACAGTGAAACACAAAGCTGAATGCCCGGAATGGCTCCTTGGGGATTCTGGCCGACTTGTTGACTCCAATGTTCCCCGAAAAGCGTTTTCTTTGAACAGCCTGTTATTGTTTACTTTCTTCCTCTCATATTTCGAGTGAAAACTGATTCAATTTCTTCTGATTGATTTTTCAGGTTTATTATTGTTTATGTGATAAAGGGATGACCTAAACGTGACCGGGCAGCTACTCTTGACATTGACTTTCTGCTGTTGGCATTAATCGTTTCCGCCTGCACGGACATCGTTGCGGAAAGAGTTACCGTATTATACGTATTAGTCGTAAAGAAAAATTAATGATCACCGTTGGGGAATAAATTCTTCATTATTTAGCCAACAATGGCGAGATCTGATTTAATGGATATGGAAAATTGGCATATTCTTAATAAGATTATCATTGAAGAGGAATATAAGCGCGTGGAGAAAGTCGAACCTGCCTCCACTGTTAGTTGGTGGGAGTGGGGGCGTGACGTAGCCCAATGGCGTGGCCGGGTTCCTCTGATGCGCGATCGTAACGCCCATTTGGGCTATTTTTCTCTCCAACCAATGCTCCACAGCGGGAGTATCAAAAACCGTGGTATGTACAATACGTTTTCGGGGATGATGCATTTAAAAATTAATTGCTATTAATCGAAAATATAGTAGCCCATGGAGTGGCGACAGCGGTTTCGTGTCTAATCATCTGTGTGGTCCTTAACTTTCTTACACAGCCTTTGGTGAGAACACCATGCGTTATTTTTGATAACACATGGTTGTTTATACATGTACGTGTTAACAATTTCAAGACATATGACTGGCTGCTTCTAGGTGATGACCAGGTCACCACTGCCATACATCCAATGAAAAACAACACGATGGAAATCCATTACATTGTTACGTATAGTTAACCTGGCAATCATGGGTTTGTGACGCGCAACGGCTGTAAATAACTTTTAGTCGAAAAAGATGTTAAAATTTGTTTAAAACATGTTTTTGATGATATGTAAGAAATAGAATAATACATTCGTGACCGTTAGATACCATTTATGTCACAACTCGTTGTTTAAAAACGTATCAAACTCACTTTCGCTCGTTAGATACATTTGAAAACAACTCGTTGTGAGATAAATGGTATCTAACGGCCACTCATGTATTATTATTCTCTATATAATCATTTTTATTATTTTGTCCGACGTCATATAACCGTAAATAACGATATGTTGAGTGTGTCGTAAAATAAATATTTCTTCCTTACTATAGTGGTATAGCATTTGCTTGAGGTGCGATATCACTATGGTCGATCCCATGTGGGTTTTTTGTTTTGTTTTTTTCTTGTTTCAGTTAACTCTTTCCCCTGATTGACATGTCAAATACCTATATTTGTTATCCTGTTTCTTCTCTTGTACTCGAAATAACCATATTTCGTGAAAATAAGCGTCTTGCTGGATATCCAGCTATCAAATTAAAGACAAAATGTGCATCTTTATTGTTGAAATTTTGAAAAAAAATTAGTCAGATCAGTGATTATATAATTAAATATTTTCCAGTTTTCACTAAAACCAAATTTCCGCTTCTAAAAAAGTAAACATCTAATGGACACTAAATTCAAGTAGTCTGCTATTTTGGGAGCAAGTTCGAGGATGTGATCTCATCGAAAATGTTGAAATTGGCTAAACTGAAAACTCGGAAATTATATCTAAAGCCTTATCCCAGGAGACGTATTCCAATGGTAAAATCATTCGCTTGATGAGCTGTCGGTCTAGGATCGATCCCCGTCGGTGTACGCACTGAGCTATTTCTCGTTGCAGCCAGTGCATGACTGTTATATAAAAGGCCGTGGTATGTGTTATCCTGTCTGTGGGATGGTGCATATGAAAGACCCCTTGCCACTAATGGACATATAGCAGGTTTCCTTTCTAAGGACCGGCCTCGGTGGCGTCGTAGTTAGGCCATCGGTCTACAGGGTGGTAGGTACTGGGTTCGGATCCCAGTCGAGGCATGGGATTTTTAATCCAAATACCGACTCCAAACCCTGAGTGAGTGCTCCGCAAGGCTTAATGGGTAGGTGTAAACCACTTGCACCGACCAGTGATCCATATCTGGTTCAACAAAGGCCATGGTTTGTGCTATCCTGCCTGTGGGATGCGCAAATAAAAGATCCCTTGCTGCTAATCAAAACAAGTAGCCCATGTAGTGGCGACAGCGGGTTTCCTCTCAAAAGCTACGTGGTCCCTAACCATATCTCTGATGCTGTATAACCGTAAATAAAATGTGTTGAGTGCTTCGTTAAATAAAACATTTCTTTCTTTCTTTCCTTCCTTCCTAAGGCTATATGTTTGACATCCAGTAGCCGATGATTAATAAATGAATGTGCTCAAGTGGTGTTGTTAAACAAAACAACCAAGCAAACTTTGTCCCAGGACTTCTCTATATCACACAGCTGAACATTGTGCATTTGTTCTCATCCATCCTGTAAATAATTTATAATTTTACACGAATAAACAAAGAGAGCTGATTGTTCGTTTGTTTGTTGTTTTTTAAATTATTTTTTGTGTTACTTTGTTTTCTTTTGTTTTGTTTTTGTTTGTTTGTTTTTTGTTTGTTTTGTTTGGTGGTGGGTTTTTTTGTTGGTTTTTGTTTTGTGGACAATTATTTTGCATATTATATAAACTAAACTATCGTATTTGCCGTTTTTGTTTCTTGTGTTAAATAAAGTTTAATATCATAAATTAACAAAATGAATTTTATAGTGCAGTCGCCCCCTAGAGAATCTTACTTTTTCTTCTTTCTTTTTTTTTTTACTCCAGAAAATAGCATACGCATCTCAGGGTTTAATTTGTATAGTGTTTCATTTGTTTATAAAAACAAAAAAGTAGTGCCCCCCCCCCTAGGATTTTGATCAGGGTACAGCCCTGCCATGTCAGCTGGACTGCTTCTGAAAGATTACCAATAATTTGACATTTTGAACGTCAACAAGTAGTATATTTAATTTTTAAAAGTGTCTGTTACAAACGTAGTATGTTGTGCATTTCATGACCAATTCGCTTATACATATTCATTAACAACGACAACCAATAGAATTCAAACGCCGAAAGACTTGCATCAATGAAGATCAGCAAACTTCCAAGAATATGACGATAATTTGATATATTTATAGAGCATAAAATGGGTGTGTACCGTATCGAACTTGTGGGCGATAACTTGTTAAGAAACGTACGTCCGTTACGGTGTTATAAAAATTAATTGACTAAGACGAAAATAATCCCTTTCTTCAAATTTCCACTGCCAACCGGCGCAGCTCGGATTCGAGATAGCTAATGAAGAGCTATCGATCTGGAATCGACATTTCATTGTCAGCCTCTATATAAACGTCTCCAGACATCGCTCAGCCTCACTTAAACACTATTTACACACCGAGGTAAGTTTGTTTCATTGCTTTCTTTCTTATTTTGTGATCATCATTTCAACTGATGCATTATTTCAAGACAAAATGACGCACGTAAGATAAATTTCGTTCACGGGCGCAATAATTAGTTTAGCTTCAAAACGGTTTATTGAGATATGATAAGGCCTTATAATAAGGCGTTTTAAAAGTTACACTTCGAGAAAATGTTTTGAAAGTAATTATTACCGATATTTTTTTTTCCGGTAAAATAAACAAATAAAAATAGACATTGCTGGTTTTATTTTTGGTGGTTTCTGCGTGTTTTCTCCGGATAAATGTGAAATCGTCTTCTCTTCGCGTGATCTTAAAGGGACATTCCTGAGTTTGTTGCAATTTTTAAGATGGTATCGACTAACAACGACTTTTTAACGATTGTAATTACATACCAAATATATTCTTCTGCATAAAATATTAGTGGCTGTATTCTAAACGTGTTGCTGATCGTTATAATATTTGTATTAAGTTAAATTTCATTTTATTTCCTAAAATATAATTTTTTCTTACATACGAAATTATTTAAGAAAAAATCCAGTTTGAGCTTTTTACAAATAAAAAGACGACCAGAAACACAATGAATATACAGACACTGATATTCTAAACGAGAACATTTATTTAATATGTAAGTTTAATCGTAGAAATATTTTATTAGTCAGAAATATCTTACAATGCAGCAAACTCGGGAATGTCCCTTTAATCGGATAAGATGTAGCGTGTTGTGAAAAGACACTTGGGAAAAATCATTGAAATTAAGACCACAGACAAAAATATTTAAATAAATTAAAAGGATCGGATACATGTATTAACATTCAAGCTGAAACAAAAATAATTAATTAATATTAACTTAGCTAATTAATTTATTTTAATATTTCAGATAAAAATGTATGCGAAATACGTTACGAGTATTCATAAAATCATGTTACAGTTTTTAATTATCTCGTTGTATCTAAACAATCATGTGTGATATTTGTATTTTTCGCACAGTTCATTACATTGTGTTTTTATTTAACTGTTGAATGTTTATATTAATGTTGATCATCACTTAATGTTTTAGATGTACCATAGTTGGACATCCAATAGCCGATGTATATTTTTATTTTGTGCTGGGATGTCGTTAAATATATATTCTATTCCATCTATTCTACTCTAAACATTCCTGATTTTAATATGCGAGCAAACATTTAGATAATTAAAGGCATTTTAGTTTGTATTTAGTTTTATAAATTAAAAATCACTGACTTTATTTATGTAAAGAAAACTATTTTTTATATAAATCGTTTCACCAACTCAAACGCTACATCACAATATGAACGTAGAGTATTTTTAGGTTCATATAATAACCTATTTATTATTCACATCACTATTCTGTGCTGACTTGAGGAAAGTCATATATTGATAATCTGGAGGATATACTGTATAATAGTTATAAAATGAAAGGATATATAAAACGTTTCAGATTCTAAGGACTTAACCTTTAAAACAGACCTAACGACATAAACAGAATATGTAAGGAAGAAGAAGAAATGTTTTATTTTAAATTATTATTATTAATTAACTACGCACTCAAAACATTTTATTTACGGTTAAATGGCGTCGGACATATGGTTAAGGACAACACAGATAATGAGAAAGGAAACCCGCTGCTGCTAAGCCATGGGCTACCCTTTTTTGATTAGCTGCAAGGGATCTTTTAAATGCATCATACCAACGACAAGATAAAGTAAATTACGAATTAGTTTGTTATACCAGTTTTCGAGTACTAGCTGGAAGGAAAATTAGCCCAATGATCTGGTTCGATCCTAGACGGCGGCGGGACCTAGCTTCGTGGTAATGCGCTCGTCTGATGTGCGGTCGGTCTAGGATTGATCCCCGTTGGTGGGCCCATTGGGCTGTTTCTCGTTTCACGCTGTCCACCACGACTGGTATACCAAAGCCCGTGGCATGTGTTATCTTGTCTGTGGGGTGGTGCATATATATATACAAAACTCTCTTGCTGCTAATGGGAAAATGTAGCGGGTTTTCTTTCTATGACTATAAGTCGAAATTACCAAATGTTTCACATCCAATAGCCAATGATTATTAAAAAAAGAAAGAAATGTTTTATTTAACGACGTACTCAACACATTTTATATACGGTTATATGGCGTCAGACATATGGTTAAGGAACACACAGATATTGAAAGAGGAAACTCGCTGTCGCCACTTCATAGGCTACTCTTTTCGATTAGCAGCAAGGGGTATATGCACCATCCCACAGACAGGATAACACATACCACGGCCTTTGATATACCAGTCGTGGTGCACTGGCTGGAGCGAGAAATAGCCCAATGGGCCCACCGACGGGGATCGATCCCAGACCGACCGCGCATCAAGCGAACGCTTTACCACTGGGCTACGTCCCGCCCCATCTTACAATGGCTGCAAACTCAGGACTGTCCCTTTAACAACATTATATAAAATTATGCTGCTTATAAATATTACAGTAGATGTATACTACTGTTATTGTAACTGAATAGAAATACGTTTCCCAACAGAATTAGATAAATAGAGTTATTACATTTCAAGCCGCAAACTATTTTCATTGTTCCTTAGATAATCATTAAGATAGAAGAATGATAGAAAAACGTGTCTCATCAGAGTTATTAATATATGTATTAATGTTCAAGCTGCAGAAAAAGTGCATAACTGTTTCTCATTACATCTGAAGATTGTACGCAATGCCTCTCTAGTAATCCATACCGGTTGCCTTTCCATAGTCACAGCCTGCAGTCTTCAATCGGGCTGTTACCGGCCTCGGTGGCGTCGTGGTTAGGCCATCGGTCAACAGGCTGGTAGGTACTGGGTTCGGATCCCAGTCGAGGCATGGGATTTTTAATCCAAATACCGACTCCAAACCCTGAGTGAGTGCTCCGCAAGGCTCAATGGGTAGGTGTAAACCACTTGCACCGACCAGTGATCCATAACTGGTTCAACAAAAGCCATGGTTTGTGCTATCCTGCCTGTGGGAAGCGCAAATAAAAGATCCCTTGCTGCTAATCGGAAAGAATAGAATAGCCGACATGAAATCTGTGGCGACAGCTGACGCCATATAACCGTAAATAAAATGTGTTTCGAGTGCGTCGTTAAATAAAACATTTCTTTCTTTCAATCGGGCTGTCACTTCTCTTAACATTTAACAGCTCAATGGGGAGAGGTATGACCACTAATCATTAACCGTTGTCCTGGACGTGCGGGATTTAGCTCAAAGGGTTGACTGCCTGTCATAAAACATCCCTTGCTGCTAATGGAAAAATGTAACGGCTTTCCTCTGATGACTATGTGTCAGAATTACCAAATGTTAGACATCCAATAGCCGATGATTATTTAATCCATGTGCTCTAGTGGTGTCATTAAGGAAAACAAACTTTAACTTTTGTCCTGGACCTTGCTTGGATTTTAGGTATCTCATCACTATTGATTATACATTGGTGACAATATAAAGATACAGCCAAGCACTGATTAAATTACTGACAGTAGGTGCTATATGCTGCCTGACACGAAGAGAACAGCCTTTGTGACGTGATCTAAGAAAAGAAAACTGATACTTCGCCACCTGCAACTTTAGTTATCCAGCCTCCTCGACACGTGGAGTAATGGAGGGGAGGCAACTCTCGTTAAAATATGTAACACAGGCAGTGTAAACAATGGTCTTACCTGCAGGAAAGTAGATATGCATATGTCAGTTTGATATGCTATAACCATGAGAAAATGTTATTCTTCCAATATTCCATTAACTATCGTACTGTCGAGTTTGTTCAGACACCAGCATGATAAAATAAGTGATACGCGTTTTCATAGAACTAAATCCGTCTACACGTCGCTGATTAGCTGGAATAGCGATGTGATCCCTTAAACGTCTATTTATACAGTGTGTCGAGCGGTTCTGTGATTGGAAACTGTTGATTATTACCCTGTTATTTAGGAATTTGTTTTAAATATAATGGGAATTTTTTTAATGCAAAGCAACATCTTGTAGACTAAGCTCAAAAAGCACTTTTTGCAATATACAAACAAATTATATGGATCAGAAATTTGGGGTGATGAAAATTTACAAATACTAGAAAAAATTCATCTCCATTTTTGCAAACGGATTTTGAAGGTAAAAAAAAAGTACCCCAAATTTTATGGTATATGGAGAATTAGGAAGGTTCCCTTTAGAAATACAAGTAAAGTTACGAATGGTGTCATTTTGAAGTAAACTGGTGAAAGACGAAAATAAACTTAGTAGTATTTTATATAAATTAATGTTCTCTTTAAACATTGGTGAAAGAAATCAATTTAAATGGTTGAAATTCATAAAAAGTATTTTCGATAACTCAGGAATGGGGTACATCTATACCAATCAAAATAATTATTTCAAATCGTATAAACAAGAATTAAAACAAAACTTCTGTGATCAATTTATACAACAGTGGTTCTCGGAAATTACAAACTCTTCTAGGGGTCAATTTTATACATTATTTAAAACAGACTTTTATTTCTAAACCTATTTGTCGAGATTATCATACCAAAATAGATGTTGGATAACTAAATTGCGTACGTCAAAGTTAAGATTACCAATCAAAACAGGCAGATGGTTTAACGTTCCTAGAGAAAATAGAATATGCAAACTTTGTAATACCGATATTGGAGATGAATACCATTATTTATTTAATTGTAAAAATGATAATATTGAAAATATTAGAAGAAAATATATAAAACAATATTATAGAATTAATCCTAGCGTTTTTAAAATGAAAGGTATGCTGTCATTATGTAATGCACCACTATTAAAAAACCTAGCTATATTTATTAAAAGATTATCTTGTCTTGTGAACTGACGTTTCTCCGCATATTTTAGCTATTTTGCTTGCATATCTTGTGTTCTGTTAATTATAGATACTTCTATGTTGACGCCTGTTCTTGTCATGTATGTTAATTATGTATTTGAAAATGTCCTCTTGTTACACATTGTAATGTGTCTGAGTGTTGTTTAATAAATCTTGTGACCTGTTAATACATGCATGGACGTCAAAATTTAGCACGCTCAATTCTTCAATGAATCATGTTTAATATGCGTGTTGTTCGTCTTTAAATGGTGTTATAGTAATGTGATGTGAAACTGTATCTTTAAGACAGGTCGATAGATTGTTGAAGATGTCCAATAACTACACGGCTTAGCTTTGTCATTTTTTTATTTATGGATTCCGTTATGTCCGTTGGGATTGTTTATCTCAGGATGAATTACGGCTCGAATAGAGTTCTAATAGAACGCATACTGATGAGCGCTTTTAGCAGAAACATTTGTTCCTGCCACGTGTAAACTGTAACCTTTTAAGAGTTTTTCCAATCTAAAATAATTTAGCATTTACTAGTTTCCGCCTCCCTTCCTCCATTCTCTCTCTCTCTCTCTCTCTCTCTCTCTCTCTCTCTCTCTCTCTCTCTCTCTCTCTCTCTCTCTCTCTCTCTCTCTCTCTCTCTCTCTCTCTCTCTGTCTCTCTGTCTGTCTCTATCGAAACAGTACGAAATAACCGTACTAACTGTCTGCTGAACGGGGGCAGGATTTAGCTCAGTCGGTTAAGTGCTCGCTTGAGCTGCTTGCGTCGCACGATCGAACCATCTCGGTGGAGTCATTCAGCTGATTGGGTTTGTTCTCATTCCATCCAGTGCACCACAACTGGACAAAGGCCGTGGTATGTGCTTTCCTGTCTGTGGGAAAGTGCATATAAACGATCCCTTGCTGCATTAGGAAAAATGAAGCGGGTTTCCTCTGATGACTATGGGTCAGAATTACCAAATGTCTGACATCCAATAGCCGATGATTAATTAATCAATGTGCTCCAGTGGTGTCATCAAAGAAAACAAACTTTTTTTAGCCTGCTGAAGTTTCGTTAAACAAATATTTCTTTTGGTGCATTCGTATGAAAAAAAAATATCCTAAAGCAAATTGTTTTTAGTGTATTGATAATATTATAATATATTATGTGAACGTAACAAAGCCAGAAATTAAATGCATGCTTTATTCTAGTAACTAAAGTAAGATATGGTTCGCGTATCCTTGCCAAAAGAAAGTTGACTTGAATGTTTATCTTATTAAAGAATGTTAACAATTAAAGAAACGTCTAGTACGAAGAAAAGGTTAAAGTTTTGTTTTGTTTAACGACACCACTAGAGCACATTGATTTATTATAATCGGCTATTGGATGTCAAACATTTGGTAATTCTGACATATAGTCTCAGTCTCCGTCTTTTTTTCATTAGTAGCAAAGTATCCTTTATATGCACTTTCCCACAGACAGGACAACACATACCACGGCCTCTGATATACCACTCGTGGTGTAGTACGAAGAAAGACGAACGACAGCCCCCCCCCCCCCCCCCCCACACACACATACTATACTATATTGTTAAAAGGTATTAAAACCAGCAGTATTTATCAATTAAACATAAGTTTAAAGGGACATTCCTGAATTTGCTGCATGGTAAGATGTTTCCGACTAATAAAATACTTCTATGATTAAACTTACATATTAAATATATTTTCTTTTTTAGAATATCAGTGTCTGTATATTCAATTTGTTTCTGGCCGTCTTAATATTTGTAAGAAGCCCAAAAAAGGAAATAAAATGAAATGTAACCGAGTAAATATATTAGAATGACCAGAAACACGTTTAATATACAGCCACTAGTATGTTATGCAGAAAATTACAATCGTTAAAAAAGGTCTGTTAGTTGATAACATATTAAAAATTGCAGCAAACTCAGGAATGTCCCTTGAATATTTAGAAAAACCTATGATAGAAATATTTATTGTACAATCAGTTTGTGAAAATGTGAAATAGCCGATCAGTTTTAAAGATGTAAGCGATTGATTTCGAAAACGTTCAGTTCGACTTTGGAAATTTGACTATACAGTGTATTTCTTTTAGGACACTATTACTTCAGTATCGACTATGTGGGATGGTGCGTATAAAATATCCCTTGCTACTAATGGAAAAATGTAACGGGTTTCCTCTCTATGACTATATGTCTAAATTACCAAATGTTTGATATCCAATAACCGATGATTAATAAATCAATGTGCTCTAGTGGTGTCGTTAAACAAAACAATCTTATTTTTCTTTTAGGATATTAAGGCTGCAGTCTCGACTATTTGTGATGTTAAATTATCTAATATTGAGAATATCTAGGCAACATTAATCTCCTTAGCTGCTTCACAGCGATTTTTCACATCTTTCCACATCCTCATAAAGACTGGATGCGGTGCGTGTGTGCTGCCCAACTGTTGCGATTGATGCGTCTGCGGCTTGCGTCTTAGGCTTATACATGATCTACAATTAGGGGCTATCCTGCCTGTGGGAAGCGCAAATAAAAGATCCCTTGCTGCTAATCGGAAAGAGTAGCCCATGTAGTGGCGACAGCGGGTTTCCTCTCAAACTCTGTGTGGTCCTTAACCATATGTCTGACGCCATATAACCGTAAATAAAACGTGTAGAGTGCGTCGTTAAATAAAACATTTCTTTCTTTGTACGTGCGACACGAACAACTGAAACAGACGGCTTCACTGCTCCAGAACAAAATGTGAGGTTCACGACGTCTGGTCCATGTTATTTTCGTTTCATTATTTACTACTTTCTAGTCATTGAGTTTATTTGCCATAGAACTAATATAATAATTCAATCGACCGTAAGTGGGGTATAAGTCAGTTATACCAACACTTACTCGGTGTATCGGTAAATATCCCAATAGTTTTGGTCATGAGAACCTTATCGGCTTCTCCTCGGAGGCCCCACGACTAAAACTGTTGGGATATTCACCGATACACCTCGTAAAGTGTGGGTATAACTATTACATAAAATGTGTTGAGTACGTCGTTAAATAAAACATTTCCTGCATATGCGATTATTTCATTGCGGCTGGTCACATGCCTTTTGAAACTAATGTATTTCGATTTTTTAAAAGGGAGAGACCCTAGTTTCAGGCCATGAAAATTAACACTAAGTTTCATTAATCTATAAACATTTGAATAAAGTTACAATTGAGTGAAACATGAGTCTGTGACTTTGAAATGGTGAAATATCCTCTAAAAATGGACTAAAACTCGACTCCATAACTGTTACCTCTCAGGCGCACGTGCGTTTTTAAAAATATGAGAAATGCATTTTGTGATATTAAAAATACCAGGATGACCAAAAACGCTTCGAATGTACGGAAAGGGATAATCTAAACAATAAAATCTAAGTAAAGTATGAGTCCAGTTATCAAAAACGGCTCTAATAGTAAAAACATATGCCTTAGTGTTTAAAAACTAGGGTATGTCCCTTTAACAGGACCCGCTCGCAAGTGTCGCAATTGCCGTATGTTAGTCTTGATCAGAATGCGCTGTGATGTCGTTAAACAAATACCCCGTTTCTGACATTTATTAAGAATAATATAACAAATATTATCCTCATACTGAATATTAAAAGAGAATATTTAATAACAATGGCCATAATCGTCAAATACTATGCGTCAAATAATAATATAATATGTAACCTATTATGCTCCAAGGCGAAAACCTAGAAGCTTTGCGATATTCCACTGTTTTGCGTTATATGATGATGTAAAATATTATTATTTTTAATTATATTTCATGAATGCAGAAGACAATAAGCGACAACACACACGTTTATTAGAACCGTAGGCGTATTTGTATTAAGGGTTATTAACTGGTGTTGTAATACGGTGAGGCGAGATTGTCACTTCCAACACGATTGAGTTTCCTTTTATCTTTATGCCTCAAGAGAAACAAAGGTCCCATGTCACCAATTTATCGACGAATGAAAAATGACAATTATTAGAAGAGGGACATAAATTGGATGTGATATACTGTTAGCTAGTTCAATATCTTATTGTTTACTGCTACAACTGCTGTTGCTACTGTTGCTGCTACTATTACTACCAACACTACTACTGTTGTTACTACTACTACTACTAATAATAATAACAATAATACTGTTACTACTGCTGCTGCTACTACTACTACTACTACTACTACTACTACTACTACTACTACTACTACTACTACTACTACTACTTCTACTCCAACTGCTACTGTTACTGCTACAGCTACCACTATCACCACTACTACTACTATTACAACTACCACTACTACTATTATTATTACTACTACTACTACCACTACCACTACTATTAATGCTACTAATACTAACAATAGTAATGATGTTACTACTGCTGATACTACAACCACCACTCCTGTTGGTTCTGTACACACACACACACACACACACACACACACACACACACACAAACACACTAACACACACACAAGCAACTAATCCTTAAATAATAATTATCCAATTTGTTTTACCCACAACCTATTTTCTGTGCACTAATCTACCCCAAACCTTTCATTTCAACTCATTTTCGTGCTTATATCCAATTAAGGTTCAATTTCGCTGTCCTGAGCACACACCTCAGCTATCTGGGCTGTCTGCCCATGGACAGTGGGTTAGTTGTTAGTTGGTTAGTTGTTAGTGAGAGAGAATAGGGTGTAGTGGCCGTACACCTATCCATTGAGCCCTTAAGATCTCTCTCTGGGTTAGAGCCGGTATCGGGCTGCGAACCCTGTACCTTCCAGCCTGCAGTCCGATGGCCTAACCACGACGCCATCGAAGCCGGTACACCTTTAACCGACATGGGTACACGACAGTTATTGTTTGAAACACCGTGCAGGCTATGATTATAAAATAATTTGAATGGCAAATCCCACAGGATTAAGCATAATTATTCTCCGAAGTATTGCTGAAACTGTCTCCAGTCTGCTGTACGACACGAGAGAGACTATAGCAGTATTACGGGACAACGCTCTGTTGACGGGAGACAGCTGGAATATATCATTTTATACTGGGGAGTATCACTTTACGAAGCCCTCGTTTGAAACCGTACGTATAGTAAAGACAGTTATTTCATCATGTCTGAAATTTAATTTGCTAGACAGTTTCAGCAATATTTCAGAGAATAGTCGAATTTGCCATTCAGAGTATTTTTTAATCATAGCCTGCACGTTATTTTCAAACAATTACTTTTATGTGGACTAATCTGCGTTAAAAAATATATATGTATCAATTCCTTTTCTGAGCTTGTCTTTCTCTATATATAATAATGAAGAGTTCAGGCGCAAAACGTGATATAAACCATTTTCTTTCTAGTTTTTAGTTAAAGCCATTATTGTATGTCAGTAAGGGTTAATCGTAAGCCCGCTGATTTGCTGCAAAACGTGACTGATCCTTAGGACATTGTATTGGGTAAATCCCGTTTTTTTTAATAAAAATGCGATATACGCCAATTAAAAATATAATTTTTACTGAAAATGAAAAATGGATATATCGCGTTTTGCGCGTAAACACACACACACTAGTAGCAGCAGCAGCAGTAGTAATTGTAGTAGTAGTAGTAGCAACAGCAGTAGTAATAGTTGTAATAACACCAGCAGTATTAGTAGTAGTAGTAGTAGTAGCGGTAGTAGTAGTAGCAATAGTGGTAGTAGCGATAGTAGCGGTCGTAACATTATTATTACTACTAGTAGTAGTAGTAGTAGTGGAGATTGCGGTGATGTCGGTGATGGCAATGGTAACGATGGTGGTACTATCTTATTATCTCTTTGTATGCAGTGTGAACGTTTATATCCGCAGGTACTTATCAGCGAACCTGGACAAGATGGCCGCGAATAAAGCTCTGTGTGGACTGGTTGCCTTCATGCTGGCCGGTATGGTCATCTCGACGCCTGTACATCCGGGTATCAGTCTGACGGACATGAGCGCAGACAACGCCTGTCTGTTCGTCTGTAACATCTGCTTTGATGGACACGTAAGTTGATGTCTAGACAATAGGGAAGGGGCGATTCCCAAAGCGTACGTGGACGTGGACATATTACTTTAGAACAGTAGACATGCATTTTTCATGTTAACGTTTTCCTCTCTGTGTGTGGCGGTACGTAGGCCAGTGGTACAGCGTTCGCTTGATGCGCGGTCGGTTTGTGATCGATCCCAGTCGGTGGGTCCGTGGGGCTATTTCTCGATCCAGCTACTGCACCACGACTGATATATCAAATGCCGTGGTATGTGCTATCATCTATGTGGGTATGGTGCATATAAAAAAAATAAAAAATAAAAACAAAAACAAAAACCCCACCTTGCTACTAACGGAAAAAAAGTAGCAGGTTTCCTTTCTAAGACTATAATTATGTCCAAATTACCAAATGTTTGACATCCAATAGCCGATTATTAATAAATCAATGTGCTCTAGTGGTGTCGTTAAACAAAACAAACTATCTCTGTGTTGCAAGTTGCTACAAACATAATTGTATATAAACGGTACTTTAGTTGCTTTTGAAGTGGGATCTATGTAATGCTAGCATCAGACTATCGACTGTCACGGCGGAGTTGGACAACTCGACAGTTGCGTTGTAATTTCTTCCACTCCCAACTTTCGACGGAAAGAAAGAAATGTTTTGTTTAACGACGCACTCAACACATTTTATTTACGGTTATATGGCGTCAGACATATGGTTAAGGACCACACAGATTTTGAGAGGAAACCCGCTGTCGCCACTTCATGGGCTACTCTTTCCGATTAGCAGTAAGGGATCTTTTATTTGCGCTTCCCACAGGCAGGATAGCACAAACCATGGTCTTTGTTGAACCAGTTATGGATCACTGGTCGGTGCAAGTGGTTTACACCTACGCATTGAGCATTGCGGAGCACTCACTCAGGGTTTGGAGTCGGTATCTGGATTAAAAATCCCATGCCTCGATTGGGATCCGAACCCAATACCTACCAGCCTGTTGACCGATGGCCTAACCACGACGCCACCGAGGCCGGTAAAAACAACTTTCGACGGATGCGCTCAGATGAACATCGTATGAGTTGTATACGATGAGAATCGAGTTGTAAGAGTGCTCGACTATTAACTTGGCAGTCATAGAAGTCGTGATATCGTCAGAGAATTGGCGTGACAGTTAGTAGGTCTGAGACTAACATACGGAAGTGGAATTTATTATGTGATATGTCAGTTTAAGAATGTTCCAAGAATCTCGAAGGTGCGAACGGAGCAAGAAATCTATTTGATTTTGTAATAAAATTGTACTTTAAAAACAAAAAACAAAACACAATATTGTATTCATAACAGTACTCACTATATTATGAGGTAACCAAAATCTGTGTACGTGTACACTTCGCGATATACCTACATACATGTGCAAGATGGGAATCGCAACATCTCTATTACTATTTATGTATTACTGTATGTGAGGCAATGAAAAAAAAGCAACACGGTAAACAACAAAAATAATTTGAAATGTTTAGACAGATAAAAGCTTGGTTACTGAACCATTTACAGTTTATTTCACATAGTCGTATGTCTCAAAGGGTAGCGTGTATTCCGTCATATCCCCTTTAAGCTAGCGGCACATATGTCCGTAAAACTGATCTGTTAAACCATGAAAAATTTATCTGAAATCATTTCCGTAAAACCATGATTATGGAGGATAACATTGAACGCTTCCACACAATTTAACATCAATGAGACCAAGTGAAAACTGATTATATTATGTTCTAAACTACAGGAATACATAAAACATGCAAGTATGCAAAGACAACCTCACACAGTGCTAATTGCGATCTTTACAGTTAAGCGATAACAATTTCCCAGCAGTTGTTTATCCCAGGGCCGAAACTACAAACCTACAATTCTTAAAGAGACATTCCCGAGTTTGCTGCATTGTAAGATGTTTCCGACTAATAAAATATTTCTACGATTAAACTTACATATTAAATATAGTTTCTTGTTTAGAATATCAGTGTCTGTATATTCAATGTGTTTCTGGTCGTCTTAATATTTGGAAGAAGCCCCAATTGGTTTTTAAAATATATTTTAGGAAATAAAATGAAAATTAACCTAGTACAAATATTAGAACGATCAGAAACACATTTAATATACAGCCACTAATATTCTAAACAAGAAAATATATTTAATATGTAAGTTTAATCGTAGAAATATTTTATTATATCTGAAAACATTGCAGCAAACTCGGGAATGTCACTTTAATACCGGGTCATCGCCAAAATGACGTCATAATATGAGAATCCTTTCTCCGTTAAAGGCGACGCCACACGACACGAGTGCTTCGTACGATAACCACGAGACTAGCCGATTGACAAGACAATATCAAGATTTCATCGGTTGCTCGGTTATTCTCGTGAATAGCCTCATACGAGTCACTCGTATTGTGTAGCGTCGTCTTTTTGGAACATTTTCGAGCACTGTTCAAAACGTGCCGCAATCAAATCCGACAAAACAAAAACAAACAAAAAAAGGATTGTTAACTGGCGTTTCTTGCACACCTGCTGGTGAGAACACCATGCGTTATTTTTGATAACACATATTTGTTTACACACGTACGTGTGTTAACAATTTCAAGACATACCACTGGCTGCTCCTAGGTGATGACCAGGTCACCAGTGCCACACGTCCAGTAAAAAACCCACACAAAAAACAAACAACAACAGCACGGTTGAAATCGATTACACTGTGACGTATAGGTAACCTGGCAATCATGTGTCTGTGACGTGTAAGTCAGCTGCAACGGCTGTAAATAACTTTTAGTCGAAAAAGATGTTATAATTTGCTTAAAACCTGTTTGAAATAGAATACTACATTCGTGTCCGTTAGGTACCATTTTAAAACAACTCGTTGTGAGATAAATGGTATCTAACGGCCACTCATGTATTATTCTCGATATATGTCTTCAGCTTTAGTTGTATTCTATTACTTGGCGTAAGCGTTGGCTTACATTATAATTAGACCTTAGACAGCGTGGTCTGTACATACCTTAGATATGTTTACTATGTGACGAATTTTGTCAAGTTTGTTAAGTTTGCAATAATAATAATAATAATAATAATAATAATAATAAGTCAAGTTTGCAATAATAATAATAATAATAATAATAATAATAATAATTTATCCAGATTTTATTTTTGAAAACAACACGAGAATGGAAGATCGCCCTCTTCGAAATGTCAAGGGGTGGTCTCACACTTCTAATTTATTAATGTAGAGAGTATAAGGAGAATCCGGAGAGGGCGCCCACTCTCAAATATGCTACAGGGGAGATAATAGTAGAGGTCCACTTGTTGGGACGGTGTAAACGTCAGTTATAAGTCAACCGATGGCGACCGATTCTGTCACTGATCACCCTCTACCACACGACATGCCCACGAAATCAGAATACTTAAATATCCAAGGGACCCGCACCATACAAAATTGTCCGTTTTTAATTTGTCTACATGGCGAAGGCACTATATTACTGTGCTCTGAATTTTTGCGAAATACATTTCCGGCACCCACCCCTTCATTTTAGGTACGACCCTGATGTTCTACAATCTGCTTTATAGAGAAGTTCGGGGGGGGGGGGGGGGGAAATGTAGTTTAAACAAGCGTTATGAGGGGTCTACTATATTGCAATTGCGATTCGTTGTCTAGAGTTTGAGATCCGCTGCCACAACATAATCACCAACGGTTTTTCTTAAAGGGACATTCCCGAGTTTGCTGCATTGTAAGATGTTTCCGACTAATAAAATATTTCTACGATTAAACTTACATATTCAATATATTTTCTTGTTTATAATATCAGTGTCTGTATATTCTATGTGTTTCTGGTCGTCTTAATATTTGTAAGAAGCACAAACTAGATTTTGTCTTCAAATAATTTCGTACATACGAAAAAATAGTTTTTAGGAAATAAATTGAAATTTAACCTAGTACCAATATTATAACGATCAGAAACACGTTTAATATACAGACACTAATATTTTATGCAGAAAAATATATTTCATATGTAATTACAGTCGTCAAAAAGTCTCTGCTAGTCGATAACATCTTAAAAATTGCAGCAAACTTAGGAATGTCCCTTTAAGATGAAACTTCCCTATCTGAATGACAAAATCATTAACACATGTATTCTCGTGTCTCTGCACAAAGCAGACTTCAAAGGTTGTTTCGACAAGGCCGTAACGGTACATGTTTTCTCCGGCAGGTGATTTTTTCTGTACGCTGTCACAGGAGGATGTACCATTCAAACGTCGTCATTAGGAAGCAAGGAAATGTTTTATTTAACGACGCACTCAACACATTTTATTTACGGTTATATGGCGTGGGACATATGGTTAAGGACAACACAGATATTGAGAGAGGAAACCGCCTGTCGTCACTCCGTGGGCTACTCTTTTCGATTAGCTGCAAGGGTCGTCATTAGGAAGACTGAACTTCCCCAGATTGATCGGACCAGATTACACATGCACAGTACATGTAATATATCAGTCGTGGGGAATTGGTTGGAATGGGAAAAAAAGCCAAGTACATGTAGTTACGTCTCAGAAATCACACGGGGCCAGCCTGTACACGCCGATCCTTTCACCGCTGCAAAGTTAAAGTCGACCCATTTTGATCAATTGTCGTTCAGGCCAGCGTCACTAAGTCTAAAGTAAAAAATTTGTTTTGTTTAACGACACCTCTAGAGCACATTGATTTATGAATCATCGGCTATTGGATGTCAAACATTTGGTAATTTTGATGTATACTTTTAGAGAGAAAACGTGTTACATTTTTCCATTAGTAGCAAGGGATCTTTTAAATGAGCCATCCGACAGACAGGATAGCACATACCACGGACTTTGATATACTAATCGCGGTGCACTGGCTGGAGCGAGAAATAGCCTGATGGGCCAATCGACGGGGATCGATCATAGACCGACCGCGCATCAAGCGAACGCTCTAAGCAAAGAACGAGATGGTATTTAGCTTAGTCGGTAAACACTCGATGGTGGTGCTCGGGTCGTAAGATCGAATCTCATTGGCGGACCCATTTTATTGTTTTTTCCCAACCAGTGCCCAGCAAGACTGGTACATCCATCAGAGGCCGCAGTATTTGATATCATGTTTGTAGGAATTTGCATATACATGCTGCTAATGAAAAACACGTAGGTGGTTTAGTCTAAAGACTACGTCAAAGTGTTTTGGGCTTTGTTTGTTTAACGATACCACTAGAGCACATTGATTTATTAATCATCGGCTATTGGATGTTAAAAACACTTGGGAATTCTGACAGTCTTAGATAGAAAATCCGTTACCTTTTTTTCCCCATTAGAAGCAAGAAATACCCTATTTGACATCTAATAGCCGATGGTTAATCAATCAATGCGCAGAAGTGATGTCGCTAAACAATACAAACCTTAACTTTGAAACATATGTCGTAATTTCGGCTATTTACTCTATTTCGGACCATGATGTATAAGCCAATGGAAGGTGATCGGTTATTCTGCTACCACTGAACGCAATGCAATTGTTCTGCACATCCCCACGGGTGGACCTGATCAGAATGGTCTATGTTAATATCAACCGTTTCATCTTTCTAATTTATTCATCAATAGTGTTGCGTAGTTAGTAACAATACGCCCACGAGGAGCGCAGATGCCCTGATGTACATACATAAATAATAGTATGACGCACACTAACACTGGGTGATTCATCAGTGGAATAGTACAACCTGCTTAGGGATTTCCACACGTAATATAATACCGCTAACAAATATTGTTATCACGGTCTAAATACATTATTGACATCCACTTCTGAATGAGCTAGTGTGATGTTTTTCTTTGTGTGATTGTGTGTGTGTGTGTGTGTGTTTGTGTGTGTGTGTGTGTGTGTGTGTGTGTGTGTGTGTGTGTGTGTGTGTGTGTATGTGTGTGTGTGTGTGTCATATATTGTGTTGTCAATGATTGCAAATGATTACAATTTTAATAACATACTGATTCATTTTTACTCACATCTATCTTGAATTATGCATCAAGAACTTTGCTTTAACGGTTTATATACTATTTTAATAATGTCTAATTCTCAACTATTTTGGGTAAGATACTGGTAATAACAATCACAGAGCAATCCGTGTATATCTGTTTGCTTGATTTATTAATCAGTCGCTTTTGGATGTTAAACATATGAAATACAGTCTTAGAAAGAAAACCTGCTACATTTGACCCCTGCGATATAAAATCCTATGCCATAAAAACAGTATGAAATAATAAATAATTATTTAGCCGTTAATTGTAAACCATACAATGAAAACCCTCTAAACTGGACACCCATTCCTGTTATAAGGGTACCGTTATGTATGCATGTATGTATGTATGTATGTATGTATTGATGTATGAATATCTATATATTGCATATATGTCGAGGTTGACTGTTCCATACATAGATATTAACACACTGGCGCAGGGGATAATTAAATCCTTTCTGGCCTCACAAATTGTCCCGTGCCGTTGCTGGGACTCGAACCTACGGCACCGAATCGCCCGCAACTTACAGACTTGGCACGATACGTTCTGAGCTATCCAGACATCCATAAAAAGGATGCTGTTTAACTCAACCATATGCATGGGGCCGACATGCTACGCGGTCGATTCCGCTTACGTGCATGACACATTGGGCAAACTCGGCACTGGCTAGTATGTATTGATGTATGAATATCTATATATTGTATGTTTGTCGTCGTTGACTATTACATACATAGATATTAACGCACTGGCGCATGGGATAATTAAATCATTTCTGGCTTCACAAATTGTCCCATATATGTATGTATGTAAGCCTGTGGATGTGTGTGTGCGTGCGTCCACATGCCCGTAGGAACGATATCTGGAGTGGGGTAATACTCTCTAGTGAAGTGGGCATGGTCTCTATTGTGTGCGTATTTACTGGTCGAATCGTTCAAGTTAGGCCTCATAGGATCCTGTCGTTTTGGGTTATAGGTTTTGTAAATATGTTAACAAAGTTTTCCATTAAATAATGTAAAATATCAGCTAATTTGGCAGTCACGTTAACATTATACTAGATTAAGTTGGAGAATGCACTCCAAATTGTGAATTAATGAAAAGGAATTAACGAGACTTGTTAGGACCAGCTAATAGTTTTGTTTTCACGAATACACTATGGCGTGCATTCTCTACTGCAGGATAGCACATACCACGGTCTTTTATATACAAGTGGTGGTGCACTGAGTGGAACGATATATAGCTCAATGGATCCACCGATGAGGATCGATCCTAAACCAACAGCGTGCATAACATTATGGTACCTATGTTTGCATACATTCGTGTTCGAGCGCCCGTTGACACTCGCTGCAGTACGATATACACTGACCATAGGTATTAGATAGTATATTATATTTCCAACAATTGCATATACAAAACTTCACACACGTTGTTTTCGCTGTTTATTGTCCGAATTTATTTTGCGAAACAGTATATATCGCGAGACCCAGTAGCAGTTGAGTGGTACGTTTTTGCGCAAAACAAACGACTGCAATAAAATAGAAAGCGAAAACAACGTATGTGAGTTTTGTATATTTTTATTGCATGCCTTATTTTATTTTATTACAAAAACGGCATTTAATTTTGTTTTTAATAATTTATCGTCGTAGCTACACTTTCTTAAATTTATAATCAATACTCGTGGATTTGCTCATAAGCGTACGAGACAGGGGTGCAGGTAGGGGGAGAAAACCATCAAATTCGGGCAAATACGATAGAGAAATTCGGGCAAAATTAGCTAGATTGAAACGTTTTCACCATGTATTTCCATCATTCTACCAACAATATTAGTTGTTATCCATATCAAAATGCTCAATGAGTCGTATTCAACCATATATAACTGTTTGGCAGTAATGGTAATATAAATAAATGTTGTTATCTAGATTCGAGTATTTTTATTCGGGCAAAAATCAATCTGCCTCTCCTACAAAAATGGGAGTCCGCACGCCTCTGGATTTGCTTAACGTAAAGAATCATACTCTGAGGCAATTTTGCAAGTCATGATGTCGATAGATGTCTCGTTGATCTCAACACTAATTGGTATTTGTCGTCTAAATTACAGCAGCCAGCGATCTACAATGTTGAGGTTTTCTGTCAATATTTCAAGTGCCTAAAACGAGAAGGTGGAAAACTTCAACAAAGCACTACATGGTCTCATGGTTAACATTATTCCACTGTCTGATACCAAACACAACATGTTTAAAGATGATGGTGTTCACCAGGATCACATTGGTCTTCTGTGTCTCGTCAACATCACAAAAACACCCTAAATCAACTGCTTGGGCTTCTTGCTTACGCTGATTAGAACCAAAGCACCAATTTTCTCAAATCAGGAAAGAAGTAGTTCTTCTAAGAGACATTAACACTGGAATCATAAAACATGGTCAGGCCGTGATCATTCAAAACGTCACCAAAAAAGCTAATATCTCAACCACCATTACCAACTTCATCCATAGCCTTGAAACGTTATTCAATAACATTGACAGGCGGGAAATTGAATTAAAATTAGCAGTTAACAGGGCTTGTAGATTATGGATTAGATTACTTTCAAATATGAACCAGCAATTTACAAGATACACTTTATGACTTTAGTCAAAAGATTTTATATAACTCTTTATGTATTTTAATCATAATGGGCCGAATTTACAAAGCCTGGTTTAAGGTTACACGCGTGTAACTACATACATTTACAAAGCTTGGTTTAAGGTTACACGCGTGTAACTACATACATCTACAAAGCCTGGTTTACGGTTACACGCGTGTAACTACATACATCTACAAAGCCTGGTTTAAGGTTACACGCGTGTAACTACATACATTTACAATGCATAAACACCTCCGTTTAAAAAAAACAGGCTTTGAAAATTCGGCCCATTGTGTTCGAGTTTATTAATGTGTTGATTATATGTTTCCTGTGTGTTATTTGGTAAACAGAATTCATTTGACTTTAGTGATATAATAAGATATTTCATAAACATATCCATTTTGTTTTGGAATATAGGTGGAGCTTATAAATTTTTTGGCGGCTAGCGGATTTGCAAACTAGATGATGCACACTTTTTAAATCTGACATTATCTGTTTTGCAGAAACACATTGTGGTGAAAGTGATTCTTTATCTTTTCCAGGTTACTGTATGTTCAGACCAAAATCTATTAATGCATTCTGTAACTTTGGAGGCATGGTAGTTTCTGTTCGGTAGGATACACGAGCTGGTATTAAGCAAATGTCTTTCATATTATATTGATAGAGACATTTTCAAACCGTGGGATAAATTGCGATCTGGACCGGAACATTTAATTGGGGAATTCCCTTTTTATTTTTCCTGGAGTTAGCGCCTTTTTGTTACTTACTCGTACGTCATATATGATTTACAAATTACGACGCATCGTAATTGAAACATTACACAAGATTTCCACAAAGATTGATTCTTAACGTTAAGTACATGCATGAAAGGAGTATTGATAATAATAGATTTAAGAAATATTTAGTGCAGTTATGACGTTAAAGTGAAAAAGAAAAAAAACAGAAAAAAAGTATGTAATAAATACAGAATTTCACATACGATGTTTTTGCTTCCTGTTTATTGTACTTGTATATTTTGCGCAAAACCATATAAATGTTCTTGCGCACCCCCCACCTCCCCCCCAAAAAAAATATAAAAATAAAAAAATAAAATAAAATAAAAATAAAATAAAATAAAATAAAATAAAATAAATAAATAAAAATAAAAATAAGTGCAATAAATAGGAAGCAAAAACAACAACTGTGTAGTTCTGTATTTATTTACCGTATTAGTTGTAATCCAATGTGTTTCTGGCCGTGCCGATGTTTATAGTAGCTCAAAATGTATTTTATTCCAGACAGAAAATACATGTATAGTATGTATCGCGATACAGCTTCCCTAAATCGATGCATCGTATTGCGAACCTTGTATCGCGATGCCATGCTATAGGGTCATATTGTTACTCTGTGCATATAGACATACTATTTTAATATCACCTGCATGTTCCCAGTGGGGTAGAGATTTATTGCACATGTACTTTACTTTGTGGTATGCGACGCAATGTCTTTTCAAAATTACTCACAAAATACGCTTCACTGCTAATATTGCTAATTGTTGCAGTACAAAACCCAATTATGGTTTGATAACCGCTGAGGAACAATGATTTTACAGTGTTGTTAATAAGACAACATGTATTATTGAGCCAATAAAATTTAGTTGGGTGATTCATTTCCGCCTTAGTCCACTTCCTACGTACTTCAGAAATACTACTATTACTACCACCACCTACTACGAGGCGACAGCGGGTTTCATCTCTGACTCTTGGTCAAGTGACAAAATAACTATATTAGTCATCCAAATAGCCGTAATTTCCAATAATGGTATGCCGAGGTGCCGCTAAAACGTTTTCCCCTTCTTTTGATTAAAAACAACAACAATCACCGTGAACTCTGTACAGGTTTTCTGGTATGCTGTGATGCCCACTAATAACCAACTATTATTCCATAATTGTGTTGACAGGAAACACGTTACTTGTGTACTGCCTCGGGACAGCTCCGGTAAGAGTTCATAATTATTGTTTGTGTCAGCGTAGAGATTAAAACAGCAACAGTAAATAACGGACGAATGAATATGCACGTAATGCAGTATGCTGTAGCGGTAATATTTTAAAGGGACATTCCTGACTTTGCTGCATCGTAAGATGTTTCCGACTAATAAAATATATTCCTGATTCAACTTACATATTAAATCTATTTTCTTGTTTAGAATGTGAGTGTTTGTATATTCAAAGTGTTTCTGGTCGTCTTAATATTTGTAAGAAGCCCAAACTGGATTTAGTTTTCAAATAATTTCGTACGTACGGAAAAAATATATTTTAGGAAATAAAATCAAATTAACCTAGTATAAATATTAAAACGACCAGAAACACGTTTAATATACAGCCACTAATATTTTATGCAGAAAAATATATTTGATATGTAATTACAATCGTTAAAAACTCTGTTAGTGGATAACATCTTAAAGGGACATTCCTGAGTTTGCTGCAGTTTTTAACATGTTATCGACTAACAGAGACTTTTTGACCAGAAACACTTTGAATATACAGACACTGATATTCTAAACCAGAAAATATATTTAATATGTAAGTTTAATCGTAGAAATATTTTATTAGTCGGAAACATCTTACAATACAGCAAACTCGGGAATGTCCCTTTAAAAATTGCAGCAAACTCAGGACTGTCCCTTTAAACACAGTGTGCTCGTATTATTGCTGGCTATTGCGAATGCACTTTGTTAATAATTGCTAGTTGAGTTAAGTATTTAATTGCAAAGTAGTGGTTAAGCTGTATGTCAGTTGTAGGCCTATGGACTAGAACAAATCCAAGTAGGTTTCCTCCGTTGCCAAAGTGATCACATCGTTTAACAAGCTTTATTATTTTTGATTTTAGTTTATGGCGAAGTAGTTGTAGTTGTTGTAATAGTGGTGGTAATAGTAGTAGTTGTAATAATACTAGTAGGAAGGAAGAACGAAAATATTTTAGTTAACGACGCACTCAACACATTTTAATTGCGATTATATGGCGTCAGACATATGATTGAGGACCACACATATATTGAGAGAGAATACGCGCTGTCGCCACTTCATGGGCTACTCTTTTCGATTAGCAACAAGGGATTTTGTTTTCTAAGCACCATCCCAAGATAGTTCATACCACAGCCTTTGTTACACCAGTTGTGGAGCACTGGGTGGAACGTGAAATAGCCCAATGGGAAAACTGACGGGGATTGATCCTAGACCGACCGCGCGAATGTTTTACCACTGGCTACGTCCCGCCCATGTAATAGTAGTAGTTGCAATAGTAATAGTAGGAGTGGTAGTGACGGAGATATATATTCATTTCTCACAGCGTTACGGTGGCGTCTTGGTTAAGCCATCGGTCTACAGGCTGGAAGATAATGGGTTCGGATCCCAGTCGAGGCATGGCATTTTTAATCCAGATACCGACTCCAAACGCTGAGTGAGTGCTCCGCAAGGCTCAATGGGTAGGTGTAAACCACTTGCACCGACCAGTGATCCATAACTGGTTCAACAAAGGCCATGGTTTGTGCTATCCTGCCCGTGGGAAGCGCAAATAAAAGATCCCTTGCTGCTAATCGGAAAGAGTAGCCGATGTAGTGGCGACAGCGGGTTTCCTCTCAAAATCTGTGTGGTCCTTAACCATATGTCTGACGCCATATAACCGTAAATAAAATGTGTTGAGTGCGTCGTTAAATAAAACATTTCTTTCTTTTTCTCACAGAGTTATGGCCGTTGAACATAGGATATACGAAAATGTGCTGGACCCGGCAGGGGACATGCATTCCTTTAGGTGTACTCTCAGAATGTTTGTCGTTGTAGTAGTTGTTGCTGCCGTTTCGTCTGTTCACCTTTGTCTTTGTTTTGTCTTGCAGTTTGACCTCATGATGACCTGCGCCAACAAAATCTGCAGACCCGGAATGAACGGCCTGGGATTCATCTGGGTGGGACACCACTGCAAGAACTACAACCTCATGGAGAAATATATGACGAAATGACTAGTTTTCAAAGAACATAACACTGTGTACAATTACATACATCCCATCAGAAACCATTTCAAAGCTCTGTTCAGTCACTTTTCAAAACTCGGCAGCATTTTTAACATAGACGGCAAAAGTTCGTAAACACTAATATTGCAGGCGATTCAACGAAACGAAAATAAATAAATAAATAAATACCACTTTTGAATATTTTTAGTTCTTTTGTAACGTAGAACCACACATTACACTACACACCTGCGAAAATTTATTTAACTTTTTTGTTACATTTGAAAACAAAAACGCATATGGGCAAGAAATGTATTTTGGTGTTATCTATGGATTTCAGCAGACAGTTTATTTCCTTTTTTCTAGGAACCATGTAACAATACGATGTATTGAAATTAACACCATTATTTTGAAACGTAACACGCAGGTGTACAAAATAAAGATGGGTGCTTCGTAATCTTGTGGACTGTTGTTATAAAGAGACACACCATTCTGTCTCAAATCACGTGTAATGAAGAATTCAGAAAACGTCGACCTGAAACATGATACAAGTATGTGTCACATCGGGTGTCTCCTTAAGCATTGTTCCAGAATATCCATTTTTAGAAACAAAAGACAATAAACATCCAGTTTTGTAGTAACATAACATGACACTTTGTTAATAAAATATTTCCAAAAAATATATTCATATTCCTTTTTTTTAATGGTTGTTGTGTTAACTGTTTTGTTGTAGTTTTTGTTTTATTTTTAGTATTAGATGACTCGTTTTAATGTGGATATAACTGATTAACGGAGAATCGCGCATTTCCATGAGGAAGGTGATTGTAGAAGCCCAATATCGATGGCTGCCGAAATGTTGGACAATTATTTAACAGAAGTCTTGAAAATATTTAATTGGCAGTATTGTCCATGGCACTGATTAGTGTTGAATATGATGACGATGATGATTATGATAATGATGATGATTATGATGGGAATGTAATTGATGTTGGTTGTGGTGACGATGATGGTGATGATGATGATGACGATGAAGATGGTGATGATGACGGTGGTGATGATGATTACGATAGGAATGTAATTTACTTTAGATCGGTGCAGGCACTGTGATACGAATATTTGCAGTCTGTTTGGAGTCTTACAGTTTGTTTGGCTTAACGACACCACTAGAACGTATTGCTCTTTTAATCATCAGCTATCGAATGTTAAACATTTTGACATATAGTCGTAGAGACGAATCCCACATTTTTTCAATTAGTAACAAGGGATTTTTTATTTGCTCCATATCATAGATAGGATAGTATACCACGACCTTTGATATATCAGTCGAGGTCCACTGGCTGGAACGAGAAATAGGGCAATGGGTTCATAGATAGGGATCGACCCCAGACCGATCACACATTGGGCGAGCGCTTTACCGCTGGGCTACTTCCCGCCCGCTATTATCAAAACAAATGCGATGGGGGAAAAAGAAGACATTTTAGTATTATTTAACGACACACTCAACACATTTCTAAGAACTGTTATATGGCGTCGAACATACAGATAACATAGTACATACCACGGCCTTTGTTACACCAGTTGTGGAGTACTGGCTGGAACGAGAAATAGCCCGATGGGCTCACCGATGCGCATCATATCTAAATAAAAGGCATGTACATTACTCTAACTTACAATGGAAACACAGACAGGCGGCGTTGTGGACATCCGGTGTTAGTACGTCAAATAATTTCTGGACGATTTATGTATCATTTCACGTGTGGATATTACAGCTTATTATGACCATTTTGAGTGCATTGTTATATATTTCTTGTAGTTTAGAGAAATGTTTTTTTTTAATAATTAATAATAATAATAGAATGGAAGTAAATTTTAATGGCAATATAGCGTTTGGTCGCTGTTCAGATAAGTATTACTATATATGAAATTTTATATTATTTTGCCTTCTTTCTTTTTTTATTTTTTTACAAAACACGGTATTTATTGACAAAAGATTCAAAGTTTATGTTCAGGGGAGTAGGCTGGGGTGGGGGGGGGTGGGGGTGGGGGGTTCGGTTTCAGAACTAAAACATACAGGTTTATACATATGGAGTTTCTGGTGGCGCAAAAACAAAATAGAAAAAATCCACTTGGTTCATTTTAAATAACTAGTGAACAATACCTACTGAATTTGTAAACAAACAGCTTATTAAATAATATGTTTGATATCATGAAATATAGCATTAATACATTATGTTAGAGTAGAAGTGGTTTTAAAAAGAATTAGCCATAAGGTGCAGAAAATTACTTATTTTTTGTTTTGTAAAATTTCTTATATGGGAAACATAACGTCTATACTACTTGGATTCATTTTATAAATATTTAATTATTTTTTTAAATAATTATTTTTCGATTCAATTATGCTTGTGACATGTCAAAGAAATACACACTTTAAACAAATTGCATTTTTAAAAATTATTATTATTATTATTATTATTATTATTATTATTATTATTATTGTCTTGTCCTTCTGACCAGTTAGCATCAATGCATATATAATGCTAGGTTCAGAATATCAACTGTCACGATGAAGCTGACCAACTCGACGGTTGCGTTGTAATTTCCAAACCTCCCGACTTACGATTAAAGTAACAACTAATGGGTTATACGACGAGATCGAGTGGTAATTGGGCTCAGTTAACTAATTGGACAACTTTCTGCTGACAGTTGGTAGCTTGATCTAGCATTGCACCATACCACAACCGTCGGTTTGCGATCGATCCCCAACTGGTGTAACAAAGGCCATAGCATACATTATACTGCATGTGTGATAATGCATATAAAAAATCCTTTGCTGCTAGTTAATCAAAAAGAGTTTCCTCTCTAATTTTCTTTGTGGTCCTTAAATAAAACACTTCTTTCATTCTTTGCATACCACAGTTTTTGAGTGCACCACAACTAGTCAAAGGCCATGGTACGTGCTTTCCTCTCTATGGAAAAGTGTATATAAATTATCCCTGGCTGTATTAGGAGAGCGGGTTACCTGTGGTGACTACGTGCCAGAATTATCAAATATTTGACATCCATTAGATGAAAAAAAAGAAGAAAAAAAAGGTGATGATTAATTAATAAATGTGCTCTAGAGGTGTCGTTAAACAAAACACACTTTAACAACAGTTTTTGAATGTGTCAGTAATGGAAACCGGTTAGAATGATTTTGTTTATGTCAATACTAGAGCACTTTGATTTATTACTCATCGACTACAGGAACTGAAACAGTTAATGTATACACTGGAAAACGCACCACACAATTTTCAGTTATTGCAATCGAGCGTGTGAGGTTGTTATCCTTACACACAATAGCCCATGTATACAATGTTTGGCTTATTCATTGGCTACTCAAATACTTTTTATTTGTTTTCGAACTACAAATCTGACTGCTGCGCTTTTCAATTGAGTATCTATGCATATACTTTGAATGTGGTGCCATTTTCAGGAAGGAAGGAAATGTTTTATTTAACGACGCACTCAACACATTTTATTTACGGAAATATGGTAAGGGATCTTTTATATGTACAGACAGGATAACTGATACCACGACCTTTGATATACCAGTCGTGGTGCACTGGCTGGAGTGCGAAATACCCAATGGGCCCACCGACGAGGATCGATCCCAGACCGATCGCGCATCAAGGGAACGCTTTACCACTGGGCTACGCCCCGCCCCTAATTGTATATGATGTATATGCCTAATAGTCACATATGTCACTTTGTATTTTCTGTGATCTGCCTTGAATATTTCGTGGATCGACTCTTGTCAGCGCACTGTCATTGTAGAATACTTCTGGAACAGTTTCCTGGATTCGGCACTAGTTCAAAATATCCAATGTACTGAATGCAATGAATAATAGGTTAATATGTTGCTCGAATTCTGAAATATGAGCTGAACCTGAACTCTGTTAACGTGCCCCTATACCCCTATGGTTTCGGGCACGCCCCTCACAGGTTCGGACTCTGGCAGGGCCAGTGAGCGGACATGAGACGGAAAGTTTAATTTATAGATTAATTTAGATAAAAATTATAAATTTATTAGCTAACATTTCAGTAAAGGTTTAAAAAAAAAAAAACCCAGTTTGTTTCGTTTAACGACACCACTAGAGCACATTGATTTATTAATCATCCGCTATTGGATGTCAAACAATTTTGAAACGGTCATAGAGTGGAAATCAATACTTTTCCATTAGTAGCAAGGGATCTTTTATATGCACCATCCCACAGACAGGATAGCATATACCACGACCTTTGAAATACCAATCGTGGTGCACTGGCTGGAACGAGACAGTAAAGGTTTTATACAAAGAATGCCACGCGCCTTCTTAATGGGGCGGGGGGGGGGGGGGGGGGGGGTAGGGATTTAGATCAGTCGGTTGAGTGCTCGCCTGAGGTGTTTGAGTCGCATGATCGAACCTCGTCGGTGGATCCATTCAACTGATTGGTTTTTTTCTCGATCTAACCAGTGCACCACAACTGGACAAAGACTGTGGTATGCGCTTTCCTGTCTGTGGGAAAGTGCATATAAAAGTCCCCTTGCTGCATTAGGAAACACGTAGCAGGTTTACTCCAATGACTACGTATCAGAATTACCACATGTTTGACATCCAATAGCCGATGATTAATTAATCAATGTGTTCCAGTGGTGTCGTTAGTCAAAGCAAACGAACAAAATTTCTTAGTGGGAGGGCAACGAGGGAACAGTTGCCTCCCCTGAAAAAAAACCTTCCATTTTATTTTGAAATGTTTTTGGGGGTTTGTAGTGTTTTCGTGTTTTTCTTTTTTCTTTTAGTTTTTTTTTTCTTTTTTTTTTTTTCTTTCATTTACCTTTTTTTGGGGTGGGGTGGGGTAGGGTGGGGGTTGGGGTTTATATTTATTAGAGTGCTCTAATTATTGTGTTACTGCCCACACCCCTAGAATTTGTTATTTCAGTCTAGAAATGGCTCTGTGTACCTATTTAAAAGCCGAAAATATTTGATCTCATTTTTTAAGAAAACATTTTAAACTTGAACGAAGACAACTTGATTGATTACGAATCGTTCGATTAACAAGCACTTAATCATCTGAATCTTGTCAGTACGGCAATCTTCATCCTTGGTGCTGCATTTGGATTCACGTCATTTGCGGATTTAATCATTGAGTACTCCAACAACAGTTAGGAAGTGCTGGCATCACGAGGAGACACGGAGCTCGTTATCGCGTATTTCTCTCAACGTCTATCGTGTGTCGCATGTCAAATTCTGACGATCGCTTGCCCATCGATAAAAACCTCGTGTGTTTTAATTGCACAATTAACACAGTTTACTGGTCTTCCGTATGTTTTGACCGTCAAGTGCTTCTGGTTTTTGACCTGTGGATAAGATTATTCCATTTGTATTTCTAGTTTCGTAAATCAATGTCGCATTGACTAAAGCCAATCATATCCGCAGTTGTTTGATTTCTCTAGTTTTATACTTTATACTTTACCTATTGCAACACTATTGTTGGCGTATTAGTCCTGCAATTTTTATTTTATTTTATTATTATTTTATTGTTAACTTTTATTATTTTTATTATTATTATTATTATTATTTATTTATTTATTTATTTATTTTATTATTATTCTTTTTTCTTTTTTTCTTTTTTCTTTTTTTTTGGGGGGAGGGGGACGGGGGTACAGGTAGAGTAACATTAATTCGCATGGCTAGACTTTAGGCATGTTGTGGGGATCATGAAATCACTTGATGACACGTTCAAAACTGCGTGCGTTTCGAATGGCGGCCATTTTCCAAGATGGCTGCCACCATATTAACAACAGCCATATATCTGGTAATATTTTATATATTGAGCTAATTTTTAGTACCAAAACATCTTTTGGAACGATGAGGAATATGAAAAACATTCTTCCAGACCAATTAGATATAATTCTGAACGACGTTTCAAGGTGATTTTACAAACATGAACTTATGACTGTATTGTTCCTTTATGCATTTATTATTTATTTTTTAAAAGTACAGTAGTACAGTCTGGTTTTCTGAACCTAAAGTGTGGTCTATATCATTCCGGGTGCGTCGTCGGTGACGTTATCACAGGATAACGTATTGCTGAACAGTCATGGTCGTAGGTTTTAATCACGTAACCGGTTACGTGCAGTACTTCTGCTAATTGACCTCAACTCAGCGATGTTCCGGGCTGTCACTTGTCGTTTTCAAAGTTAAAGTTAGTTTTGTTTAACGACACCATTTTAATAATTAATCATCGGCTATTGGATGTCAAACATTTTGTAATTATGACTCGTAGTCATCAGAGGACACCCGCTACATTTGTCCTGATACAGCAAGGGATCTTTCATATGCATTTTCCGACAGACAGGAAAGCATATACCACGGTCTTTGCCATTTGTGGACCACTAGTTGTAACGGGGCAAAACCCAATCAGGTGAATGGTTCCACCGAGGTGGTTCGATCCTGCGACGCAAGAACCTCAAGCGATCACTCAACCGACTGATCCAAATCCCGCCCATTGCCGCTTTCAAATGATTGCGTTGGTGTTCTAGTCTGATATAGGCGTTTTGCAAGCAATTAGTGCCTATTATGCAATAAACTTCAACGAATATGTATTTACAATTATTTATTTACTATAACAACAAAACCAGTGACAATGTCCATCTTGTATCACAAATGACAAACCGTAACTACACGTAGCTTCTCTTCAATAATATATCATGATGTTTCTGAAACAAACAAGTAAAATAAGTAAGTACGAATATTATGAATACTCATGGGAACATAGATAAATATTTGTTTTTGACATGCTTTGGTCTGCATTTTTACTGTGTAATTTTTAGAATAGTTTAATCAACGAGCTTACCGACCAGTTGGTCATAAAGCTGTCACTGTTTAATCGATAATAATAATGAACGAACGCACGTCAAATGAAGAAACGAAAACAACGAATACCCAGTCTATATCTGTTGATAATCTCATAATTTAATGTGAAAGTAAAACAAAATAAGAAATTGATTAACAATGTGAAGACTATAATACTTTAGCTTATAGACTTTCTCCGTAGAACTTACATTTTTTGCCGTAACCGTAACCTCCAAAACCTCCGTGGCCGATTCCAATGCCGATTCCGTAACCTCCCATGCCGTAACCTCCCATGCCGTAACCTCCGTGTCCGTATCCTCCCATGCCGTAACCTCCGTGTCCGTATCCTCCCATGCCGTAACCTCCCATGCCGTATCCTCCCATGCCGTAACCTCGCATGCCGTATCCATATCCTCCCATTCCATATCCTCCGTACATCATGGGGTATCCGTATCCAATGGCTGAGGCGACAGCCAGACAGGCGACAAGGGCGACAATAACGGCTTTGATCATTTTGAAAATCTGGAAAATATGGTATGAAACGATTTTGTAAAGTTAAGTAATAAAACAAATATGTTTCAGTCACACGCTTTTAAAGGGCTCACGTCCCCCGCCAAAAATATAACAATTCAAGACTGTTTTCAACTGAAAGATTGTGTAGAATGAAAAGTCCAAGGATTTCAAGTTGAATACCGGTCTTTTTGCGTTGTGCCGTTGAATTTCCAAACACATTATATCGTGGCTAATGTGAGTTCACACACCCTTACTATCGTGGCTAATGTGAGTTCCTACACCCTTAATGTCGTCGCTTAATTGAGTTTCCACATCCTTACTATCGTGGCTAAAGAGAGTTTCCACATCCTTGCTATCGTGGCTCAAATGAGTTCCTACACCCTTACTGTCGTGGCTTAATTGAGTTGCCACACCCTTACTATCCTTGCTCATGTGAGTTCCCACATCCTTATTATCGTGGCTAAAGTGAGTTCCCACACCCTTACTATCGTGGCTAAAGTGAGTTCCCTCACCATTACTATCGTAGCTAAAGTTAGTTCCCACACCCCTACTATCCTGGCTAAAGTGAGTTCCCACACCATTACTATCGTGGCTAAAGTGAGTTCTCACACCCATACTATCGTAGCTAATTTGAGTTTCCCCCACCCTTACTATCGTGGCTAAAGTGAGTTCCCACACCATTATTGTCGTGGCTAAAGTGAGTATCCCACACCCTTACTTTCGTGGTTAAAGTGAGTTCCCACATCCATACTATCGTGGCTAAAGTGAGTTTCTTATCTAACTCTCTAAACCACAGGCCGAATTTACGAAGCGAAGCCTACATTTTCTTACACTTACGTTTAAGAAAATATAAAGACTTCGTAAATCCGCCCCCACGTTTGACATTTAATAGTTGATTTTAGAGGGGGGGGGGGGGGGGGGTGGGTGGCAGGGGAGTCATGTTACCACGAAAAAATACTTTCAAAAAAACAAACCCACAAAAACATTTCACTTGGAGCGAGGAGGGGAGCGGGTCGACCCACGGCTGCAATGAGTTAGTGTAACGGTGACACAATGTGATCCGCAGATTCTACATGTTTAGTGTTGTCACGTTTATCACAACTAAAGACCATAATTAAAATTACAGAATAATAATAAATTGAATATTTGTTGGGACAGTAAAATTGTGAACATTATCAAAAGCTATGGGATGGAACTTTACGGCGGGAGAGGTCGAATGGATTTGCACTTAATGTTTAATGTTCCCTGCCTTTCAAAGAAATAATATGTGGTTTAAATAAAGCAATATAAATCAATGATATGCGTAGCATGCTTTTAATCTCATCTCAAAACATATATCGTAAAACCCAAACAAAATACGCATAGAAGTATGTGCCCTGAACAAATTTAGTTCCCTTTAATAAGCTGGCATTCGAGAAACACATAAGCCATATTACTAAATGTATATCTACGTAAAATATAATATTATATCCACTTACTTTGGTTGTGAAGGAAGGTTTCAAGTTACTGGATGGTTGTAAGTGCTCACAGTTGGAGTTTCAGTGCCTTATATACTGGACGAATCTGGTAATGCACCGTAGCAAACTTAACGTCCTCATCCATGTTCAGTTACGCCTCGAGCTCGTCATAATGTTATCAGATATTACCTCAGTAAATTTAATCGATCATCATTATATCGATATCTCAGAATTAAATTCTATTTAATTAGGCAGTTTTGTATATGCAGGAGACTTTGAAAGTGACAAGAGAGAGAGAGAGAGAGAGAGAGAGAGAGAGAGAGAGAGAGAGAGAGAGAGAGAGAGAGAGAGAGAGAGAGAGAGAGAATGTGAATTTGTTTTTTGTTTGCTGTTTGGTTGTTGTTTTTTGCGAGGTTGTTTGTTTCGGTTTTGTTTTGTTGCTGTTATTTTAAGATGTATTCCTGAGTTGTCTTCCATTGTAACATGTTTACGACTATGTATATACAGTGTGTTTCTTCTATTCTAATGTTTGTTATAGCCCAAACCGCATTCGGTCTTCAAATAGATTTGTATGTACGAAAACAAAATGTTCCAAATTAAATGAAAGTTGAGCTACTACAGGGTATATACCACAAAATCAAATCCCATAGACGACAATAGTAACATGTGTGCCTAAAACTCCGACCACAAAAGGATATATAGTGTGTGTATATATATATATTATATATATATATGTTTATATATATATATATATATATTGCGAGGTACATACATACATTTTTACATTTATACTGTTACATACATACATACATACCTGAGTTGTCTGCCATTGTAACATGTTATATATATATATATATACAGTGTAACTCTTGTATAACTAATGTTTCTTATAGCCCAAGACAGCATTTGGTCTTCAAATAGATTTGTATGTACGAAAACAAAATGTTCCAAAATAAAATGAAAGTTGAGCTACTACAGGGTGTCCAGCATAATATATCTTATAGTTTAATACATATACATGTACAATAATTCGAAATATCTACTTTTGAAAAATATCTTTAAATACAGAATTAATTTTATCAATATAAATAAATAGTGTTTAAATAAAAGAAAACTTTGGAATAGTAAAGAGTTGTTTCCATTTGATGGTGTTATGACCAGTAATAACCTATGTATACTTTACTTTTATTATCAAAATATGGATACTGAAAACAGTAATGAAATTCATCACGCAGATTGGTGTTACGTAGAGGAGATAGTCTGTCTTTTCGTTTGCTATGTCGCAGGTTCCATAGGTGAAACAAATTAGTATTTGTTCGGAAACAACTTAAAATAATTAGCGTTTTAAACACACCTTTAAAGAAAGAGTTAATATCTATAAATATCGTATTTTTGCAAATTCGTTTTTAGATACAGAATAGTGTAATACATTGTCAGCATAATATATTTTACAGTGTAATACAGTATACAATAATTCTCTCAATATATCCTGGAAAATTTAGCTTAATTCGCTAAATAATGTAAATAGTTGTTTAAATAAAGGACACCTTTGGAAGTATAGGAACAAGTTGTTTCCATTTGATGGTTTATGCGGAATAACCTATAGGTATACTTTAGTTTTATTATCAAAATTTTGGATACTGAAAACTCTAATTAGCTTCAGCACTAGTGTTGGTGTTACATAGAGGAGATTTGTCTGTCTTTTCGTTTGGAGGGGGGCAGGTTCCATAGACCAAACCGTTCTTTGTTAAATAAAATGCCACACCTCTTTACTTTAAATATAATTAGCATTTTATGAGGTAAATGAAGAAGATGCTTTTATTATTAATGTATCGAATTCAGCCTTGCAGATATTGGTATTTTTTCCTTTAAGATACTATAATTATAAACACTTTTTTACTAGTTATAGTATGACTTAGCCAATACTGCCCCATTTCCTTTCTTTCCTTTGCCCAGTCCAAGTTTGTTTCTCTGTCCACATCCATGTAATCAACCATTTAAAAATTCAAGTTTGTAAAGTTCCAAAACAGTATAATGTATTGTATAATAATCTGCAAATTTCACAGAATTTTACTGTTACAATGAATTTTGTAAACTGATATTTAAGTTTTTATTTTAATTTTTGGAAGACTTAAACCGTATTCGACATAAGCATACTAATGGAGTTTTTGTTCTATGTTTCAATATATCTTAGAAAATTTAGCTATATTTTTAAATGGGGGGGTTGTTGCCGAATCCCCAGATTTGTGATTTTTATGGGGGTATGGGGCTTTTTTTGTGCTTTGAAATAGGGTAAGCTGGGTGGGGATGGGGGTACTCATAGAACTAAACCGTTCTTTTTAGAAATAAAATGCCAGCTTAAGCTACTAGTTTTTATTATTATTATTATTATTATTATTATTATTATTATTATTATATTATTTATTCAACTGTCCCCTTTCCTTTGTCTCCTTTGAATTCCATATCATTTCTTCACGATTTGGCAAATCCTCCTATCTTTCAACTTCATGTCGATTGTAAAAGTTAAAGGTAGAAGGTACATCTATGCAGAGATGTCGTTAAAATGTTCAACATGAAGACGAATCAATCCCACCTTTTTGACTTGGAAACAATCAGTTTTTGATAATAAAGATTACATTTTAATTGATTTTAATTTATTTCTACTATTCTGTTAAGTTTCCGGCACCTGAATTAATTATACTCTCTATGCAGGATTGGGGTAATGAGCTTAAGTTATTCTATCAAGCTGTTTTCAACTCTCTTTTTTGCTGTCCTTATATCCAGTTAAGGTTCAAGCACGTTGTTCTGGGCACACATCTCAGCTATCTGGGCTGTCTGTTCAGGACAGTGGTTTAGTTATTAGTTGTTAATGAGGGAGGAGGGTGTAGAGGTCTTGCACCGGGCTGCGAATCCAGTAACTACCAGCCTTATGTCCGATAGCTTAACCACGACACCACCGAGGCCGGTCATCAATCTGTTAAAACTCACTCACCATTGGCTTAATCTCTATGCCAACAATGCTGGTTGATCGTTTCTTGAATATCTGCAACTAAGGTTCAAGTAGGCTGTCCTGGATACACAGCTGGTCTGCCAGTTACTGTGAACCAACGACCAGAACGTGTTCTGATTAATAGCAATAATACAACAACAATAACAACAACAATAATACCAACACATTATACATCTACTGATTAATAGCAATAATATAATAATACAAGGGGTCTTTATGTGTACGTTTATATTAAAGGTCATGGGATGTACTGTCCTGTCTGTGGGAAAGTGCATATAAAAGATCCATTGCTACTAAACAGAACTAACTTTACATGCTCTTTTCACCGATGGGACAACACATGCCAGCCTTCGATATGTAATATATGATGCACTTTTGTATCATCTTTGGTATCTAGACGGGTGAACATTGTTATTTTCGTGTATTCTTTATGTTTATATATAAATGTATAATGTGTCTTGTTATATTGCTTCTACATGTATATTGCTTGAAAAATACATACATTTTAGTATTTCATTTACAGATGTTTTTGAATTGTAGTCACAGGTTCGTAGGAAGGATATCTGAAGTGAGGGTCACAATCTCTAGTGGAGGTGGGAGACACAAGCCAGAGTTTTATCTTTATTTAGAGTAGGTATATTTTCGTTCTCAAGTGTGTGTGTGGGGGGGGGGGGCTTTTCAACTCCACCTCACACACTGGTTCCAGTTGGCCTGGTTCTTTATCAATCTGTGTTTAATTGGGAAAATCACATTCGTGAGACATTTAAAGAACTCAGTGAGGTCATATATCAAACTAATAAGTAATAATCTATGATGTTACAGGTAATTAATTTAACATAATGAAGATTGTGCAGCATTGCTTACTGTCAGGTAATTAATTTAAAGGTTGTACATCAATCCCTACAGGTAATTTATTTAACATAATATAGGTTGTGAATCAATGCTTACAAGTACATGTAATTAATTTAACATAATATAGGTTGTGAATCAATGCTTACAAGTACATGTAATTAATTTAACATAATTAAGCTTGTGAATCAATGCTTACAAGTACATGTAATTAATTTAACATAATTAAGCTTGTGAATCAATGCTTACAAGTACATGTAATTAATTTAACATAATTAAGCTTGTGAATCCAAATTAGACCTGTGTGTAATATGCACCAGTGTGTAATTGCGTGCATCACAGTTGAGCAGTTTGATACGAGTTATAAATTACATGTATAAACATTAATTACATTGATGTTAACAATACAATAGTACATTTATATCCCAAATGTAGGCATCTGCACGGGAATTTTAGCAAGCAAACTATAAATATGTGTGTGTGTGTGGAGGGGGGGGGGGGGGGGGTTCGAATCATTCTATATTAAAAAAGAAGAACATTTGCTTGAGTTGGTATGGGTGGGGAGGGTTAGAACAAGATCATTGTTTGTGATCCTTAGTACCACGTTTATTTAGTTCATGCAAATTACTTGAATTTGTGGATGCACATTGCATGTCATGTCTTGGTTGGTTTCAGTTTAGTCTTATACGAATGGCTTGGTTTCACAATATACAAAGAAACACATATTCTAGACAATTGTATCTTCTATGAGTCGTAATTACAATGACTGGTTGAATTAGTACAGTGAAACCTCTCAAAACCGGACCCTTTATAAACTGGTATTCCCTTAAAAAACGGACATTTTTCACGGTACTTTTTAAAAAATCAGTACAGAACTTAACCTCTCTAAACCGGATACCTCTTAAAACCGGACATTTTAATTGGTCCTGATTGTGTCCGGTTTAGAGGGGTTTCACTGTACATGTATTTAAAAAAAAAAATGCTGATCAGGTAACAGTAGTACCGATTCTGCATACGCCATTCCTGGACGAAAACTGACCAGATTAATAGTAATCATACCAGTACTTAATAAACTGGTGTGACCTGTATTGTGATGAATTACAGAGTTATTCAAAGAGCAGCTATTATTTTGAAATAAAGTTATATAGTGCAGCTTCCATTCTGTTGTTTGTTTAGTATTAAGATACTTTTTTGTAATTTATACTAAACTATAGAAAACCTAATGTAAGCCTATCATATTTTTATGTTACACTGGTACTAAATTATAGGAAACCTAATGTATCATTCTTAATATTAATCTACATTAAGATCGATATTTTTAGGTTTTGTAGAATTTATTTTCCTAATTCTGTTAAATATCAATTTGTTTTCATGTCCATATAAAATCGATGTCAATGGATTACAGCACAACTACATGTAGTACCACTCAAAACCAAGAAAAAGAAAAAAAAATCTTCAAACACCTTAGCTGAACACTCTTTGCATTCTGCATATTTAATTACTATTATGAACTACACTTTAGTGGAACATGACAGAGCATGTTATATTGTGTAAAGGCATGTTAGTTTTATCACAAACCATTCAGAGGACTATCCAGAGTTTGCTACATTGTAGGACGTTTCTGGTTAACAAAATCTTTTAACAACTAAAATTACATATTGAACATATGTTCTTGTTTAGAATATCAGTGTCTGTATAATCAGTATGTTTCCCATTGTCCTAATATTTGCAAGAAGCCCAAACTAGATTTGGTCTCTCAATAATTTCATACATGCGAAAAAATATATACAGTGAACTCTGTCTAAACCAGATCACGCCAGGGACCTAATATGTATCTGACTTAGACAGGACCGGCCTCGGTGGCGTCGTGGTTAGGTCATCGGTTTACACGCTGGTAGGTACTGGGTTCGGATCCCAGTGAAGGCATGGGATTTTTAATCCAGATACCGACTTCAAACCCTGAGTGAGTGCTCCGCAAGGCTCAATGGGTAGGTGTAAACCACTTGCACCGACCAGTAATCCATAACTGGTTCAACAAAGGCCATGGTTTGTGCTATCCTGCCTGTGGGAAGTGCAACTAAAAGATCCCTTGCTGCTAATCGGAAAGAGTAGCCCATGTAGTGGCGACAGCGGGTTTCCTCTCAAAATCTGTGTGGTCCTTAACCATATGTCTGACGCCATATAACCGTAAATAAAATGTGTTGAGTGCGTCGTTAAATACAACATTTCTTTCTTTCTTTATCTGACTTAGACAGGATCTATTGTTTAGAGGGTCGTGTGTTAGAATTTTTTTTTTAAATTGGGACAATGAAATTTGGCTGGTTTTGAAGTTTAGGTTTAGATAGGTTCCACTGTATCGGATAATAAAATAAAGTATGACTTTATACAAACACTAGGATGATCACAAATGATTAAATATACAGCCACTAATAATTAAATGAATGAATAAATGAATGAATGTTTAACGACACCCCAGCACGAAAAATACATCGGCTATTGGGTGTCAAACTATGATAATGCAAACAAATAAAGTGATGATCAACATCAATATAAAAATTCAAAATTTAAATAAAAACAGTGTAAAGAACTACGCAAAAATAAAAATATCACAAATAGATACTGACTTTTACACAAAATTTCAATTATATCTAAAAACAAAACAAAAAACAAGGGGATTTGTGCTGTATTGGCCATTCTCAAAAAGATGTTACACCCCTGCACCACGGTGAGGTTACAGCACGCGCAGGGGCCACTAATATTTACTGCATAGCATTTGTTAATATGGAAATACAGTCGTTAAAAAATCTCTGTTAGTAACATCTTAACAAATTACTGTAAATCGGAATAGTCCATTTCAGACATTCATAGAAAGATTGAAAAATTGTAGACTTTAAATTGGCACATAAACATTGCGATATAAAAGGAAATCCTCACCAGTTAGCCTATAGCATGTAGGCCTATGTTAAACACATGGTAATTGAGAACACCTGGTTATAACGTGCTTTCCCACAACCTTTAATACATACCAGGTGAGGAGCACAGGCTGAAGTGAGAAAAATGTGAAGGGTTTAGGCTACCCATTAAATTATCCTATGAATGCATGTCACATCTATATGTGTGTTCTTGCCAGTGAAGTATAAGTGATTGTTTTGTTTAACAATACCACGAGAGCACGTTGATTAATTAATCATCGGCTATTGGATGTCAAACATTTGGTAATTCTAACTTGTAGTCATCAGAGGACACCCGCTACATTTGCCCTAATACAGCAAGGGATCTTTCATATGCATTTTCCGACAGACAGGAAAGCATATACCACGGTCTTTGCCATTTGTGGACCACTGGTTGTAACGGGGCAAAACCCAATCAGGTAAATGGTTCCACCGAGGTGGTTCGATCCTGCGACGCAAGAACCTCAAGCGAGCACTCAACCGACTGATCCAAATCCCGCCCATTGCCGCTTTCAAATGACTGCGTTGGTGTTCTAGTCTGATATAGGCGTTTTGCAAGCAATTAGTGCCTATGATTCGCCCTTGCAGTGAATACATACCATATATGCATTTGTCTTCAAATGTACACATTATAGTTGGAGGTATAGGATGAACTAGATGTCAGAACACATATCTCAAAAACAATATGCCTATTATGCAATAAACTTCAACGAATATGTATTTACAATTATTTATTTACTATAACAACAAAACCAGTGACAATGTCCATCTTGTATCACAAATCACAAACCGTAACTACACGTAGGTTCTCTTCAATAATATGTCATGGTGTTTCTGAAACAAACAAGTAAAATAAGTAAGTACGAATATTATAAATACTCATGGGAACATAGATAAATATTTGTTTTTGACATGCTTTGGTCTGCATTTGTACTGTGTAATTTTTAGAATATTTTAATCAACGAGCTTACCGACCAGTTGGTCATAAAGCTGTCACTGTTTAATCGATAATAATAATGAACGAACTCACGACAAATGAACAAACGATAACAACGAATACCAAGTCTATATCTGTTGATAATCTCATAATTTAATGTGAAAGTAAAAGAAAATAAGAAATTGATTAACAATGTGAAGACTATAATACTTTAGCTTATAGACTTTCTCAGTAGAACTTACATTATTTGCCGTAACCGTAACCTCCAAAACCTCCGTGGCCGATTCCAATGCCGATTCCATAACCCATGCCGTAACCTCTCATGCCGTAACCTCCCATGCCGTAACCTCCCATGCCGTAACCTCCAATGCCGTAACCTCCGTGTCCGTATCCTCCCATGCCGTAACCTCCCATGCCGTATCCATATCCTCCCATTCCATATCCTCCGTACATCATGGGGTATCCGTATCCAATGGCTGAGGCGACAGCCAGACAGGCGACAAGGGCGACAATAACGGCTTTCATCATTTTGAAAATCTGAAAAATATGGTATGAAACGATTTTGTAAAGTTAAGTAATAAAAGAAATATGTTTCAGTTACCCGCTTTTAAATGGCTCACGTCCCCCGCCAAAATATATATTTTTTCAAGTCTGTTTTTTATTGAAAGATTGTGTAGAATGAAAAGTCCAAGGATTTCAAGTTGAATACCGGTCATTATGCGTTGTGTCGTTGAATTTCCAAACACATTATATCATGGCTAATGTGAGTTCACACACCCTTACTATCGTGGATAATGTGAATTCCTACAACCTTACAATCGTGGCTAAAGTGAGTTCCCACATCATTACTATCGTGCCTAAAGTGAATTTCCAACACCCTTACTATCGTGGCTAATGTGTGTTTCTACACCCTTACAGTCGTGGCTAAAGTGAGTTCCCACACCATTGCTATCGTGCCTAAAGTGAGTTCCCACACCATTACTGTCGTGACTAATGTGTGTTCCTACACCCTTACAGTCGTGGCTAAAGTGAGTTCCCACACCATTACTATCGTGCCTAAAGTGAGTTCCCACACCATTACTATCGTGCCTAAAGTGAGTTCCCACACCATTACTGTCGTGGCTAATGTGTGTTCCTACACCCTTACAGTCGTGGCTAAAGTGAGTTTCCACCCATTACTATCGTGCCTAAAGTGAGTTCCCACACCATTACTGTCGTGGCTAATGTGTGTTCCTACACCCTTACAGTCGTGGCTAAAGTGAGTTCCCACACCATTACTGTCGTGGCTAATGTGTGTTCCTACACCCTTACAGTCGTGCCTAAAGTGAGTTCCCACACCATTACTGTCGTGGCTAAAGTGAGTTTTCCACACCCTTACTATCGTTGTTAAAGTGAGTTCCCACACCATTACTGTCGTGGCTAATGTGTGTTCCTACACCCTTACAGTCGTAGCTAAAGTGAGTTCCCACACCATTACTATCGTGCCTAAAGTGAGTTCCCACACCATTACTGTCGTGGCTAATGTGTGTTCCTACACCCTTACAGTCGTGGCTAAAGTGAGTTCCCACACCATTACTATCGTGCCTAAAGTGAGTTCCCACACCATTACTATCGTGCCTAAAGTGAGTTCCCACACCATTACTGTCGTGGCTAAAGTGTGTTTTCCACACCCTTACTATCGTTGTTAAAGTGAGTTCCCACACCCTTACTATCGTGGTTAAAGTGAGTTCCCACATCAATACTATCGTGGCTAAAGTGAGTTTCTTATCTAACTCTCCAAAGGTCAGGCCGAATTTACGAAGCGAAGCCTACATTTTGTTACACCTACGTTTAAAAAATATAAAGACTTCGTAAATCCGTCCCCACGTTTGACATTTAATAGTTGATTTTTGTTTTGTTTTTTTGATGGGGGTTTTTTTTTGGGGGTGGGGGGGGGGGGGGGTGGGGGATGGAGTTATGTTACCACGAACAAATACATTGTAAAAAAAACCCACAAAAACATTTTGCTTGCAGCGAGACGGGGAGCGGGTCGACCCACGCCTGTAATGAGTTAGTGTAACGATGAAACAATGTGATCCGTAGATTCTAAATGTTTAGTGTTGTCACGTTTATCACAACTAAAGACCATAATTAAAATTACAGAATAATAATAAATTGAATATTTGTTGGGACAGTAAAATTGTGAACATGATCAAAAGCAATTGGATGGAACCTTACGGCGGGAGAGGTCGAATGGATTTGCCCTGAATGTTTAATGTTCCCTGCCTTTCAAAGAAATAATATATGTGGTTTAAATAAAGCAATATAAATCAATGATATGCGTGGCATGCTTTTAATCCCATCTCAAAACATATATCGTAAAACCCAAACAAAATACGCACAGAAGGATGTGACCTGAACAAATTTAGTTCCCTTTAATAAGCTGGCATCTGAGAAAGACAAGCCATATTACTGAATATATATCTACGTAACATAAAATATTATATCCACTTACGTTGGATGTGAAGGAAGGTTTCAAGTTACTGGATGGTTGTAAGTGCTCACAGTTGGAGTTTCAGTGCCTTATATACTGAACGAATCTGGTAATGCACCGCAAACTTAACGTCCTCATCCATGTTCAGTTACGCCTCGAGCTCGTCATAATGTTATCAGATATTACCTCAGTAAATTTAATCGATCATCATTACGTCGATATCTCAGAATTAAATTCTATTTAACTAGGCAGTTTTATATATGCAGGAGACTTTGAAAGTGGCACACGAGAGAGAGAGAGAGAGAGAGAGAGAGAGAGAGAGAGAGAGAGAGAGAGAGAGAGAGAGAGAGAGAGAGAGTGTGAATTTGATTCTTGTTTTTGTTTGCTGTTTGGTTCTTGTTTTTTGCGAGGTTGTTTGTTTCGTTTTTCTTTTATTGCTGTTATTTTAAGATATATTCCTGAGTTGCCTGTCATTGTAACATGTATTCGGTTATGTATATACAGTGTGCTTCTTGTATCCTAATGTTTCTTATAGCCCAAACCGCATTTGGTCTTCAAATAGATTTGTATGTACCAAAACAAAATGTTCCAAAATAAAATGAAAGTTGAGCTACTACAGGGTGTATACCACAAAATCAAATACCATAGATGACAGTAGTAACATGTGTAGCTAACCCTCCTACATGCAGCGTATCAATCGGCATGTATACCACGGGTATAAATACCCCTCACCTTTAAAGTGAATCAGAACAAAATTGGCGGTGAAACTGCTCATTTCAGAGATAACGGATAGCGTTTAGAACAAAACAGAACAGAACTTTATTTACAGTCAGATCACCATACGGTGATATGTGGAGGTGATTTACAAACATGTTGTGTAGCTGCAGTATAACAAAAATAGTATATACAATAAACTATAGAACAGTAGAACACAACAGCTTATATTGTGTAGTATATATATTATACAATAATTCGAAATAGCTACGTTTCAATCACACCTTTAAATAAAGGGTTAATATCTATAAACTGTTTTGTTTCGTTTTTAGATACAGGAATAGTGTAATACATTGGCAGCATAATATATTTCACAGTGTAATACATATACAATAATTCGAAATATCTACTTTTATAAAATATCTTTAAATACAGAATTAAATAAATAGTGTTTAAATAAAGGACACCTTTGTAGAAGTAAAAAGTTGTTTCCATTTGATGGTGTTATGCCTAGTAATAACCTATATATACTTTACTTTTATTATCAAAATATGGATACTGAAAACGATAATGAAATTCATCACGTAGATTGGTGTTACATAGAGGAGATAGTCTGTCTTTTCGTTTGCCATCTCGCAGGTTCCATAGGTAAAATCATATATTACTTGGTTGGGCACCACTTAAAATAATTAGCATTTTATGAGGTAAATGAAGAAGATGCTTTTCAAACGTATACAATGTCATCGAATTCAGCCTTGCACATATTGGTATTTTAACCTTTGAGATACTATAACTATAAACACTTTTTTACTAGTTATAGTATGACTTAGCCAATACTTTCCCAATCCAAGTTTGTTTAGAGTGTCATTAATATAAGTTAACCATTTGAAAATACCCGTTTGTTCAGTTGCATTTCTTATCATGTATTTGTCTGCAATTTTGCTTAAATTACCTGTTATCAATGAATCCCCAAAACTGAGCATTCTAGTTTTTATTTTAATTTCTAAAGGGTAAATACCGTATTTGACATACAGCATTGGTATTGGAGTATTTATTCTAACCCTCAATATATCTTAGAAAATTTAGCTATATTTGCTAAATAATTTGGATGTTGCCGAATCCCCAGATTTGTGATCCATATGGGTGTATGGGGACAATTGTGCTTTGAAATAATTTAAGCTAACAGTCTATAGGTATATTCAAGTTTCTAATTCTACTTTTTAGAAGAGTTAAACCTTTTACAGCTTAAGCTACTAGTTTTTATTATTATTTTTATTATTATTATTATTATTATTATTATTATTATTATTTATTCAACTGTCCTCTTTCCTTTGACTCCTTTGAATTCCATATCATTTCTTCACGATTTGGCAAATCCTCCTATCTTTCAACTTATTTCGCTGTCCACCTCCACATTCCAGTCCTTGTCTCTCCAACCGCGACAGGTGCTTGTCTTTTGTGGGTTTGTCGATCACCTGTTTTTAGCTGTGAGCTTAGTCTGACCACTTCGGGGAGTGCTCAGTAGTTACTTCCGGCATTGTTAAGAGGCATATGCAACACCTACTATACACCCCTACTGCCGGCGGTCGTTAGTTAGTGTTGTGGGTCAGATCAGCTTTATTAGCGGTGAGACATGCTGGCTAAAACGTTCATCATGTCGATTGTAAAAGTTAAAGGTAGAAGGTACATCTATGCAGAGATGTCGTTAAAATGTTCAACATGAAGACGAATCAATCTCACCTTTTTGACTTGGAAACAATCAGTTTTTGATAATAAAGATTACATTTTAATTGATTTTAATTTATTTCTACTATTCTGTTAAGTTTCCGGCACCTGAATTAATTATACTCTCTATGCAGGATTGGGGTAGTGAGCTTAAGTTATTCTATCAAGCTGTTTTCAACTCTCTTTTTTGCTGTCCTTATATCCAGTTAAGGTTCAAGTACGTTGTTCTGGGCACACATCTCAGCTATCTGGGCTGTCTGTTCAGGACAGTGGTTTAGTTATTAGTTGTTAATGAGGGAGGAGGGTGTAGAGGTCTTGCACCGGGCTGCGAATCCAGTAACTACCAGCCTTATGTCCGATAGCTTAACCACGACACCACCGAGGCCGGTCATCAATCTGTTAAAACTCACTCACCATTGGCTTAATCTCTATGCCAACAATGCTGGTTGGTCGTTTCTTGAATATCTGCAACTAAAGTAGGCTGTCCTGGATACACAGCTGGTCTGCCAGTTACTGTGAAGCAACATGTAATTAATTTAACATAATATAGGTTGTGAATCAATGCTTACAAGTACATGTAATTTATTTAACATAATATAGGTTGTGAATCAATGCTTACAAGTACATGTAATTAATTTAACATAATTAAGCTTGTGAATCAATGCTTACAAGTACATGTAATTAATTTAACATAATTAAGCTTGTGAATCAATGCTTACAAGTACATGTAATTAATTTAACATAATTAAGCTTGTGAATCAATGCTTACAAGTACATGTAATTTATTTAACATAATATAGGTTGTGAATCAATGCTTACAAGTACATGTAATTAATTTAACATAATTAAGCTTGTGAATCAATGCTTACAAGTACATGTAATTAATTTAACATAAGTAAGCTTGTGAATCAATGCTTACAAGTACATGTAATTAATTTAACATAATTAAGCTTGTGAATCAATGCTTACAAGTACATGTAATTAATTTAACATAATTAAGCTTGTGAATCCAAATTAGACCTGTGTGTAATATGCACCAGTGTGTAATTGCGTGCATCACAGTTGAACAGTTTGATACGAGTTATAAATTATATGTATAAACATTAATTACATTGATGTTAACAATACAATAGTACATTTATATCCCAAATGTAGGCATCTGCACGGGAATTTTAGCAAGCAAACTATAAATGTGTGTGTGTGTGTGTGGAGGGGGGTGGGGGGGGGGGGGTTCGAATCATTCTATATTAAAAAAGAAGAACATTTGCTTGAGTTGGTATGGGTGAGGAGGGTTAGAACAAGATCATTGTTTGTGATCCTTAGTACCACGTTTATTTAGTTCATGCACATTACTTGAATCTGTGGATGCAAATTGCATGTCATGTCTTAGTTGGTTGGTTTTTGTTGTGCAAAATATGGTGATTTCAGTTTAGTCTTATACGAATGACTTGGTTTCACAATATACAAAGAAACACATATTCTAGACAATTGTATCTTCTATGAGTCGTAATTACAATGACTGGTTGAATTAGTACAGTGAAACCTCTCAAAACCGGACCCTTTATAAACTGGTATTTCTTTAAAAATACCTGAAATTTTTCACGGTACTTTTTTTAAAAATCAGTACAGAACTTAACCTCTCTAAACCGGATACCTCTTAAAACCGGACATTTTAATTGGTCCTGATTGTGTCCGGTTTAGAGGGGTTTCACTGTACATGTATTTTTAAAAAAAAAATGCTCATCAGGTAACAGTAGTACCGATTCTGCATACGCCATTCCTGGACGAAAACTCACCAGATTAATAGTAATCATACCAGTACTTAATAAACTGGTGTGACCTGTATTGTGATGAATTACAGAGTTATTCAAAGAGCAGCTATTATTTGTGAAATAAAGTTATATAGTGCAGCTTCCATTCTGTTGTTTGTTTAGTATTAAGATACTTTTTTGTAATTTATACTAAATTATAGAAAACCTAATGTAAGCCTATCATATTTTTATGTTATACTGCTACTAAATTATAGGAAACTTAATGTATCATTCTTAATTTTAATCTACATTAAGATCGATATGTTTAGGTTTTGTAGAATTTATTTTCCTAATTCTGTTAAATATATAATTGTTTAGATACATAAATTTGTTTTCATGTCCAAATAAAATCGATGTCAATGGATTACAGCACAACTACATGTAGTACCACTCAAAACCAAGAAAAAGAAAACAAAATCTTCAAACACCTTAGCTGAACACTCTTTGCATTCTGCATATTTAATTACTATTATGAACTACACTTCAGTGGAACATGACAGAGCATGTTATATTGTGTACAGGCATGTTAGTTTTATCACAAACCATTCAGAGGACTATCCAGAGTTTGCTGCATTGAAGGACGTTTCTGGTTAACAAAATCTTTTAACAACTAAAATTACATATTGAACATATGTTCTTGTTTAGAATATCAGTGTCTGTATAATCAGTATGTTTCCCATTGTCCTAATATTTGCAAGAAGCCCAAACTAGATTTGGTCTCTCAATAATTTCATACATGCGAAATAATATATACAGTGAACTCTGTCTAAACCAGATCACGCCAGGGACCTAATATGTATCTGACTTAGACAGGACCGGCCTCGGTGGCGTCGTGGTTAGGTCATCGGTCTACACGCTGGTAGGTACTGGGTTCGGATCTAAGTGAAGGCATGGGATTTTTAATCCAGATATCGACTTCAAACCCTGAGTGAGTGCTCCGCAAGGCTCAATGGGTAGGTGTAAACCACTTGCACCGACCAGTAATCCATAACTGGTTCAACAAAGGCCATGGTTCGTGCTATCCTGCCTGTGGGAAGTGCAACTAAAAGATCCCTTGCTGCTAATCGGAAAAAGTAGCCCATGTAGTGGCGACAGCGGGTTTCCTCTCAAAATATGTGTGGTCCTTAACCATATGTCTGACGCCATATAACCGTAAATAAAATGTGTTGAGTGCGTCGTTAAATAAAACATTTCTTTCTTTTTTTATCTGACTTAGACAGGATCTATTGTTTAGAGGGTCGTGTGTTAGAATTTTTTTTTTAAATTGAGACAATGAAATTTGGCTGGTTTTGAAGTTTAGGTTTAGATAGGTTCCACTGAATTGGATAATAAAATAAAGTATGACTTTATGCAAACACTAGTATGATCACAAATGATTAAATATACAGCCACTAATAAATGAATGAATGAATGAATGAATGAATGTTTAACGACACCCCAGCACGAAAAATACATCGGCTATTGGGTGTCAAACTATGATAATGCAAACAAATAAAGTGATGATCAACATCAATATAAAAATTCAAAATTTAAATAAAAACAGTGTAAAGAACTGTGCAAAAACAAAAATATCACAAATAGATACTGACTTTTACACAAAATTTCAATTATATCTAAAAACAAAACAAAAAACAAGGGGATTTGTGCTGTATTGGCCATTCTCAAAAAGATGTTACACCCCTGCACCACGGTGAGGTTACAGCACGCGCAGGGGCCACTAATATTTACTGCATAGCATTTGTTAATATGGAAATATAGTCGTTAAAAAATCTCTGTTAGTAACATCTTAACAAATTACTGTAAATCGGAATAGTCCATTTCAGACATTCATAGAAAGATTGAAAAATTGTAGACTTTAAATTGGCACATAAACATTGCGATATAAAACGAAATCCTCACCAGGTACCCTATAGCATGTAGGCCTATGTTAAACACATGGTAATTGAGAACATCTGGTTATAACGTGCTTTCCCACAACCTTTAATACATACCAGGTGAGGAGCACAGGCTGAAGTGAGAAAAATGTGAAGGGTTTAGGCTACCCATTAAATTATCCTATGAATGCATGTCACATCTATATGTGTGGTCTTGCCAGTGAAGTATAAGTGATTGTTTTGTTTAACAATACCACGAGAGCACGTTGATTAATTAATCATCGGCTATTGGATGTCAAACATTTGGTAATTCTAACTCGTAGTCATCAGAGGAAACCTGCTAAAAAAAATTCTAATGCAGCAAGGGATCTTTTATATGAACTTTCCCACAGACAAGAAAGCACATACCACAGCCTTTGACCAGTTGTGGTGCACTAGTTGGAACGAGAAAAAAAAAACAATCAGCTGAATGGATCGATCGAGGTGGTCAAGCATCAAGCACCTCAAGCGAGCACTCAACCGACTGAGCTAAATCCCGCCCACTGCCAGTGAAGTACTACTTCCCTCAAAGTTGGAGCATTAAGCAAACATAACATAAAAATGTGTGTATTCAATTGAAGTTTTTATTGCAATGGAACAATCTGTTACATTTGTAAGAAAACTAAATATCACTAACCAAATATCTGTGCTGAGGTCTGAGATACAGACTTAAAGCACACTGTGACATGTCATAAGAAAGAAAACAAATCATAAAACATTCATCATTTGGATCACTATAGATAATATAATTTTGCTTGTTACATGTAGGTATCCATTAATACGAATAAACATTGAATGCATTTATACAACATTTTACATCATTTGCAAACAATGGTATTGGCATGTATTTATCTAGTTACAAATCATGTGCCTGATACTATATTTAGCACAAACGGGGTTCGAACTTAAGCATTTGTCTCCCACGGCAATTTTTAAAAGAATTGCCATGGGTTACAGTCCACCAACGGCAATTTCGAGCCTGCCTATGGCAATGTTTTTAAGAGAGACATTTGCAGCATATAAACCTGGCTGAAAGGCTATCTTATTATATGTAGACATCTTTTAAATGTGCAAATGTTAAATATTGGCAGATAATGTACACTAGGTGTATACGTACAACTTAAGGTAGAAGACCGCAGTTATTTGTGAATCTTCAGCTGAGATTTATGCATACAAAGCCGTGGCATTCTAAATGCCCACTTACGAGTCATAATTATAAAGAGGACTTATTTGAAATATGTTTAGTTAAATGTTTGTGTTACTTTCATCATAATGTGTCCAACCTGCATGATTATGGGTGCATTTTTGACAATGTTCACACCCATATAAACGACACCCAAGCGGGAGTTGACGGATATCACGCATTTATTTATGGAAACTTTGCTCATCAAACATTTCAAAAACCCTCACTTGAATAAAGGTTTAGCTATTAAAATTTTCAAAAAATCAACTGGTTTGAAAATTACCCAAAATGATCACGCCCAACTTTTATCACAAGGAAAACTCGGTGTATGAATACCAAGCCTCATTATGTAACTAAACCGTTTGCTCTGCTGGTGATAAACCAATTGTCATTTCCTTGTCTATCACTAAGCTTAAGAATTTACTTCCTATTTGAAATAATTAGCCTTCAAACATGGATCTGCACAACTAACAAGCGAACTCTTTGCGAGCTAACTGTATACTGCTACCTAACCTGAAATTGACTTGTCTGTGACGCACAAATTAACTATAAGCGCTAGGGCCGTACATATATTTTAGTTGGAAAAGGCTTTTAAATTTATTTTAAAACTGTTTTCTGAAGATATATAAGAAATAGAATACTACGTTCGTATCCGTTAGATACCATTTTTCTTACAACTCGTTGCTTAAAAACGTATCCAACTCGTTTTCGTTTGGTTGCACGCTTTGAAACAACTCGTTTGAGATAAACGGTATCTAACGGCCGCTCATTTAGTATTCTCTGCGTCTGGACGATTATGCATATAAAAATTCCCTCGCTGCTAATAACAAATGTAGTCCATTGCGTGGCGGGTGCAGATTTCCTCTCTAATCATCTCCGTGGTTTTAAACAAATCAAGTTACAATAAAACAATAAACAATAAATCACGTACACGACAACAGACGGCATTTTCTGCTAACTAAAAGGAAATATGATAGCTTATGTTAATTAAAGTAGTCTTTGTGACAGCATTTTTCAAAGATCATTGCATTATTATTATTATAATGAACAACACGAAACTAATTGGAGTCAAAAAGGGATGTTTCAATTGTCAGTATATCGTGTGTGTATTTTTTTTCTTCAGATTCCCAGATGTGTGTTGGGGAAGTTGCCTCCTAACTTGGATCAACTGGTTGACACGAGAGATCATGACATGACGGTAGTGACATCATACTTTAATCTGGGAAAACTGTCGAAGCCTGGTAAAGTCCCATTTGAGCCAAGGACGTACATGAAATGGGCCGAGTCTTTCCGATATCTACAGAACCCTACAGTATTCTACACAGATTCAGAAGAAATCGCAAAGCGTTTCACGGAACTTCGCAGCAATCGTATGAACATTATGAACATTATCAGACTCGACAGAAAGTCCATGTGGTCATTTAAACTGGCGGAGAGAATTGGGAAAATATTTTCAAAACCTGGTTATCCTAAGCATAGACCGAATACTGTTGTGTCCGACTATTCCTGCTCCCAGCACGCAAAATATGACTGTCTGAATGATTCCGTTTTCAATGACTACTTCAGTACAAAATACGCCACGTGGTTAGACCTAGGATACTTCCAGTACATAGAGCGCAGGAACACAAACTATCGGATCGTAGCACCGCGTGACTTAAACGAAAGCAGAGTGGCCATGAATCAAGTGAACACCGTGAACATGTCCGAACAGACGGGTGTGATAATGAAAGGAAACCACGTGTGGGTGGGTGGGTGGTGGCATGGTTTTCGGTGTCCACGCTGTTCTGAAGATGTCCGTATAGGATTACAGAAAGGCGGTAGAACGATATTTAGATATGGCGATCATGAACACAGACCAGCAGTTTATATTTGCAATGAATACTGCCAAAGAGAAAAAGATTTTAAAGCCAAATGTAGAAATTCAAACTTACAGGTCAGATGTTGACATGGGCTGCTGGTTTTATTTGGGATATTCGTATTATAGAGAAATTAGATGACACAAAGAACACCCCCCCCCCTCACCCCCCCACCCCACCCCACCCCCGATACATACTCCTGCCTTGAGTTCTTTCAGTCATCTGGAAACACTAATCAGCTGTTGATTTATGTAAATACACATTTTTTACCAAATTTTCGACGCCTGTTTGTCTTAAAGTTAAAGTTTATTTTGTTTAACGACACCACTAAAACACATTTGGTAATTCTGATCTGTAGTTTTAGAGAGGAAACCCGCTACATGTTTTCATTAATAGAAAGGGATATTTTATATGCACCATCCCACAGACAGGATAGTAGATACCACGGTCTTTGATATACCAGTATTCGTGTACTGGTTGGAACAAAAAGTAGCCCAATGGGCCCTCCGACGGGGATAGATCCCAGACCGACTGCGCATCAAGCGAGCGCTTTACCAGTGGGCTACGTCTCGTCCCCGAATTAGAACTTGTCCACAGGCCACAACTGATAGAACAACAAATAGACCGAACCAAAGAATGTTACACCCCCCCCCCCCCCCAAAAAAAAACACACACAAAAAACACACACAAAAACAAAACAAAAAAACAACAGAAAAAAGAAAAGAAACACACACACACACACACACACACACACACACACACACACACAAAAACAACAATAACAAAACCCCAACAACAACCACAAACAAACAAATATTAATACGCAATCATGTGTCAAGTTGTATAGTTAAGTAAATATACCTGTGTTATGTGCATAGTTTAAACAAGCATTCTGAGAGTACTGCTAAAGCAATACATGTTCCCTACCGGGCCTAACAAATGTTCCTATTTCCAAAATTCAGGGGCTATAACTACTATGAAAAATGGGTAAATCGCCATGAAAGTCAAACTTGATGTGTACATAATAAAGCTATACACAACATTTCAGCTCAGTATCTTGAGGTTTTGAGAAAAGAAAAGTCCGGAAAAGAAATTTTCATATTTCTTAAGTTCAAGGGCCAAAAGGACGAGACGTAGCCCAGTGGTAAAAGCGCTCGCTTGATGAGCGATCGGTTTGGGATCGATCCCGTCAGTGGACCCATAGGGCTATATCTCGCTCCAGCCAGTGTACCACGATTGGTACATCAAAGGTCGCGGTATGTGGTATCCTGGGGTGGTGCATATAAAAGATCTCTTGCTGCTAATCGAAAAGAGTAGCCCGAGAAGTGGCAACAGCGGGTTTCCTTCCTCAGCATCTGTGTGGTTCTTAACCATATGTCCGACGCCATATAAGCGTAAATAAAAGGTGCTGAGTGCGTCGTTAAATAAACAATTGCCTTCCTTCTTGTGCAAAATTGGTAAATCTCCATGAAAATCAAACTTGATCTGTAACAGTACATGATACATCTATACACAATATCTTGAGACACTGCGAAAAAAAAAGTCCGGAAAACGGTGTGACAGACAGACAGACAGAAGCTTGTTTGTTTTGTTTAACGATACCACTAGAGCACATTGATGTATTAATCATCGGCTATTGGATGTCAAACATTTAATAAGGTCAAGAAGAGGGAACCCACTACATTTTTCCATTAGTAGCAAAGGCTATTTTATATGCACTATGCAACAGACAGGATAGTATATACCACGGCCTTTGATATACCAGTCGTGGTGCACTAACTTGAACGAGTAATACATAGAGACCGACAGAAGGACGGAGACGAAAACGACAGCCTCTCTGGTCGGACAAGTAAATGAGTAATACATGTATATTCATCCTCCTAGAAAGAATATAACGTCCGACTTAATCGACTACGGGTTCGATCGCTGTTATAATCATCATTGATACGACCGCACTCTTTTAAACCGGGAAACAAATCCATGAAGATTAAAGATATTATGTTATAATATAAACAGGACAGGGCTAAAGAACAGTCGAGATGACCCTGGCGAGGCAGGCTGTTGAAATGAGAACAAGTCTTAGCATTCCATTGTTCCAGTGGCCGTGTATACACCAGAGGTAAAAACACCCTCTCGTTGACGAAAGTGTGGGGGGGGGGGGGGGGGGGGGGGGGGGGGACGTAACCCAGTGGTACAGCGCTCGCTCGATGCGCGGTCGGTGTGGGATCGATCCCCGTCGGGGGGGCACATTGGGCTACTTCTCGTCCCAGCCAGTGCACCACGACTGGTATATCAAAGGCCGTGGTATGTACCACCCAGTCTGTGAGATTGTGCATATAAAGATCCCTTGCTGCTAATCGAAAAAAGTAGCCCATGAAGTGGCGACAGCGTGTTTCCTCTCTCAATATCTGTGTGGTCCTTAACCATATGTCTGACGCCATATGACCGTGTTGAGTGCGTCGTTAAATAAAACATTTATTTCATTAACGAAAACAACAAAAAAGAAAGACAAACAAGCAGAACATGCAGTGGCACATGCGAAACACATACGTCATAACACAGCGAACTCCAGATAACACTGGGAACATTTAGCAGAAAATAAAAAAGGTATTTCATATACTAGTAGTACGGTGATAGGGAACTAACTCAGTCTTCCTGTTAATTTCAGTATCTATACATTCAGCAATGTGGATTGCTTCCCTTGCAGCATCTACAGGTATAATATAGGTATAAAGGTACACAAAATAAATCTTGCATCAGTACAATCAAAACACAGCACGTGATAAAATCTGACTCTACATATGTAAAGATATTCATCTTGTGAATTTGTTCGCATCAGTAATAAGGAAGGGAATCTTGTATAATGATACTCCACCATCTTTTAAATCAGCAAATATTAGAACTTAGAAGCGTGCATGCGGTATTTTGAACTAGTATCATATGTATAAGGCTTAAATTACCCATTCATTAGCCCTGTTTACAATGTACACGTTCTGTCTTTAGTAGGATCGAATCCCTGATCTGAACGCACAAAACGTTCAAACTATATTGTTTCACAGGTGTAGATTGTTGAATCATAATCACCGCCAGTATAAGTGTTTAAAATTACAGGCGGAGTATTATATAATTTGACTCGACCTACGCGGGGTATAAGGGTTTTCGTCTCTGTAAATATCCAATGGGATTAAATTATATTAGACGAAGGCGAGATAATAATATTTTGTACTGGCCTTGTTCTAAGGCCCAAAACACACAGAAGCTGGATTGTGATCTGGTGAGTATAGTACCAGTCGAAAATTTAATATGACAAACCACACTGCGTCAGACTCTGTCACTGTGAGGGCGCGAACTACAGGGTTAAGTTCAGAAAGTAACAAACGGTTCGCTGACCTTAGTCTGCATAGATCTTGTAATGTTCAGACGACAAAAAAAAATTGTTTTGTTTAACGACACCACTAGAGCACATTAATTAATCATCGGCTATTTGATGTCAAAACATTTGGTATTTCTGACTCGCAGTCATCAGAGGAAACCCGCTTCAGTTTTCTTAATGCAGCAATGGATCCTTTACATGCACTTTCCCACAGACAGGAAGGCACATACCACGGCCTTTGACCAGTTGCACTGGTTGGAACGAGAAAAAACATCAGTTGAATAGATCCACCAAGATGGTTCGATCCTGCGACGCAAGCACCTCAAGCGAGCGCTCAACCGACAAAGAACATGCACTATATTTTAACACTGCCAGGCTTGCATGCTGGAAAATGTGCGAGTCTTAGTTTATATTTAAAAACATTGTTTTATACAGGAATGATATATATTATTCTCGTAATTATTGTTGGTGTTTATAGAAGAAAATATATTTAAATATATGAGCGCTGTTAATATATATATATATATATATATATATATATATATATATATATATATATATATATATATATATATATATATATATATTTATACCTGTGTCAATGTACAATAAAACTAGATAGAGGTTTATGGAATTAACACTATTTTGCCAAATACTCATTCGACTCGGCATTGTGAAGAGATACAATTTTAATCGCGCTTTTTGTTCAGATTTAATATACTTTACATGCATATTATAAACACGTTATTTTTAACAGTTTATTATTTATATATTCATATATTAATATATTTTCTTACCATTAGAAACTTGAGGTGGCTAACTGAGAATGTTCTTGGTCGACTCGTGTTGATTTTCTGCAAGAACTTTGACAGAGTACTCTCTCAAACTATTACTCACGTGATTACGGAGCCCCGGAGATGACATATCATGTTCCCTCATAATAACATTATGTTCCCTCATAATAATATTATGTTTCCTCACAATAAATATTGTGTTCCCTCATAATAATATTGTGTTCCCTCATAATAAATATTGTGTTCCCTCATAATAATATTGTGTTCCCTCATAATCATATTATGTTCCCTCAAAATAAATATTGTGTTCCCTTATAATAATATCATGTTCCCTCATAATGATAGTGCGTTCCCTCGTAATAATAGTGTACTTCCATAACGCGATTGGCCCGGAGATGAGAACACGTTGTCAGGTGGGTATACCCATCTATTGCAATTACTTACTGGTCTATATAGCATGTAGACACATACGACAAAACAGGCACGCGCACACGTACTCACACAGACAAATAAACACACACACAGACACACACACATTATATAAGTGGTGTTTCGATTAATCGAGCTTGTCGTGCATTACTCACTATTCTACAAGTCCAGCATTCTAGTTAAATATAGGCCATTCTGCTACTTTATAATAAATGTGTACATTTAATTTCATTCAGGTTGATGAAAATGTACTGGCAATTATTTCTGATGAAGATCTGGCAAAGTATTTGCCTAAATATGGTGACAGACTAGCATCAGGCAATTTCGCCAGAATACATTTTACAAAGGAATGAAAGGATAAAAAGCTGGAGAAACTTCTACCAGATGCGCTAGATGATACACAAACAAAAAACGCAGAACATAAAGCAAGATTTAATTCAAACATTTGAAATATATACGTAAAACGGGAACACAGGCGTATAGAACTGGGCTGGATGGATTACAGTGAAGATATGTCGGACTACAAACAAGTTCGCAGCCAAAAGGGTGGGGGTACTCGGCAACGCACCGTAGCTATATCAAAACGAGCCAAAGATTTACTCAAGGAAGCAAAACAGTTGTTTTTTTCCTGGAGGAACGTCTATGAAAGGACCCGAAGATAACTTTGAATGTCATATTACTGACTTTTACAAACGAAAAATCGACTGTTGGAGAATTATATGAGAATAAAAGAGTCAAAATGCTACGGTTATACGTCTGTACAAAGAAACAGCCAGGAGGACATTCACAGGACAATGGCATGACAATAGAATTTGGTCCAGTCCCCAATGACAACACAATAAACACCTTGAATGACACAATACCTTTGCAACAGTCAGTCACCGAAGTAGAACATACAATGGAAGAATTAGATAGAAAACTAATTTCAAGAGTTACCGAAAGAAGAAATTTGGAACGAGTTGCCAGACATATTGAATTGCACTGCAAGAGAAAGCTGCACGCCTAACAGTACCATTATCAGCACTGAACTCGAACACTTCCAGGAGCTGCAAGACGGGTACGAGTCGTTAGATGAACTGTCACGTTTTCTGTCTTCCCAAGTACCCACATCATCATCACCATTAAGAAAATCTGCAAGCCAATCTCCTGTGTTATATATCTCAACACCAATCCCGACTCTCACCCTGAACAGGGTTAACATTTTAAACGAAATGATTGGCTATTTCAAGGAGGATAGACTGTTACATGAAACAATTAGAATGCCCATGAGCAGTTCATACAGAAACCAAAATATGCATTAGACTCCATAGCAGCTGTAGCCCAAACTTCACTAGACGTTCCTCCAGGAAAAAACCAACAACTATTTTGCTTCCTTGGAAAAATCTTTGGCTCGTTTTGATATAGCTCCGGTGCGTTGCTCGTGGGCATTCTAATTGTTTCATGTAACAAAATATGCATTAGACTCCATGGCAGCTGTAGCCCAAACTTCACTAACAAAGAACCATTTTAAAACTGTGCAAAAGCTCAAATCATTCCTCTGACAAAGGAAACCTACAGACCTACGGGTGATAAATGTATTTAAACGAACACTGAAGAGCCCTTGCGAAACCACAACGTTTCAATATTTAACCCAGTATGTGAAGGCTCAGGACGAAAAAGGTTTGACACGGTTTTTAAGATTCTTCATAGGATCTAACATGCGAAGTGTAAGAACATTGAAATTAATTTTGCCCAATGGATGGTTTTGAAATACGCGTCATAGCACACACTTGTGGACCACTTATGGAAATACCAACCACCTACTCATCCTACAGGGAGTTTCGAAACGAAATAGACGATATCCTAAAGTCTGAAGAAGCTTGGAAAAACACCTGCTACGATAATTATAACACAGAAACTACTGAATAAATGTGCTACATCCGCTACACGTTTTATGAAAATAGACACCTCTTTTATTCTCCCATCACAGTTAGTTCAAGGGTTCCAGTATCTTCTATTTTTCAATATGGCGAGCAACGACCATCTTCGATTTGAAGATGAATATGACAAACATAAACCTCATAAATATTGTACATTCTCCTTTTAGTGCAAATAGACTCAGCATTTATGATTCAGCTAAAATATTCCAAGAGTTAAAGCGTGGTTGTATGTAGATGGCATTTATCGTGTCTTTGCGTTTGATCTCTTTAACCTTGCGGTACGTACAATATAAATAGAAAACCCACAAGTGCTTATTTAATGATGCGAGGACATTTCTTTAGGATTATATCCAACATACTTTTCTAACATAATTTATGGATGTTGATTTAAAACCAACATGTTCGCCATCTTATAACTTAAGTTTGGGGGTGAGGGCCGTGGGGTGTATCAAAATAACAAAAACAACAATGTACGAAATTAGGATTGTATTGAAAATACATAAATTAAATCCAAGTATAATAGTGTATAACAGACCATGCTTGTAGATTTGTGGGATCATTTCTTTAGAATTTTATCCAGCATAACTTTGTAACCAAATGTAAATATACTAAATTCATTAGCATACTGTATGTTGGCCATTCAAAAAAAAAAAAGACTAGGTAGTTAAAATGCAATGCAATATTATTAGAAGACACGCAAACTTACCACTTATTTTTGTTTTATTTCTGGTTTTCATCGGTATGGATATTGCGGGCTGTTATATTGTAGGCAGTGTTCAGATCTGACAGTGTTAATCATCCACACCTCGTGTACAATTCAGATATCAAAGACAAGAGTGTCACAGGTTGTTCTTACATAACGCAATGCGGAACACCGATGTTAATGACCGGAAACTTTCATGACGTACTTTGCTAGATAGTCTTCTCATTTCCGTCTTTCTTTCTTTCTTTCTTTCTGTTTCTAAATGTGGACGTCTGTGTTTACAACACGAATAACAACCATTGATAGTTTTTAATAGAATATTAGATATCAAAGAAAGATATGATAATTAAAACAGGCTAGAGAATGACAGAAAAACCAGCTGCCGTAGTACGAATCTTACCAGTTAGCACTAAATGATCTAGTTATTTATTTATCAAATCATATATTATATCATATACTCTTCAAACATTAGGGGAATGTAGGAAATAACAGCCAATTTAAGACGTATCAAGAGGTGTCACTGTCTAGGAAAACATGTATGGTAATAATGAAGGAAATGAGAAGAAATGCCAACCAACAGTACATCATGTTGGCAGCAGAATGTATTTTAATTTGTTAGTTTCGCTTTCATATATTACTATTACACACACACACACACATAAAACACACACACACACACACACACACACACACACACACACACACACACATATATATATATATATATATATATATATATATATATATATATATATATATATATATATTCGCTCGCTAATTTGCTATTCGAAATATTCAAACAGCAAACATTAAAACAATCACTTCTGTCGCTAATATTTACATAAACAGCAACAAATAATGGATCCGAATTTTTGTAAGTTCTAAACAACAAACACTTCCTGTTATAGTCTGTTTCAGACAAATTCAGATTATGCAAATGAGATAAATATAAATGGTGTTCCATGCTCCTTAGTTTGGACTACACAAAATGGCAATATAAAAAAGCCAAACCTTTGACCATTATTCAAAGACGTTGTCTGTTATTAACTATTATTAAATGAGCACAAATAGTGTTCGTTAGACATATAGGACAATCAATGATAATTTTGAAATTTTGAAACAGACTGTAGCTAAAATAGGCTATGCTGTAAGTGCAAGCTTCAAAGTCTGTGTGCAGCCATTTTGCATTGTGTCACTCGGAGAGAAATTCAAAGTATGTTTGGATGTTTACGTCAACAGATAAAATAAAACATTCATGTCATTTATTGATTCATAAATTACAATAAGGTATGTATTGAGGCTTCTATGTAAACTTATGTAAGTTGATGTACAAGGTTGGTCATTAAAGCGTTGACAGACACGTGTTGACAGGTAATACAAAAACACGTTGATCGAGGCTGGCAAAAGTATACTTTTAGTGCATTAATCCAGAGTTGTGTTTTTTTCCATCAAATTGTTATCAGCCAGTTTTATACATATATTCACAATCAAGATGTGTTGTTTTAACAACGGTTTTATGAATTAAATTAACGTTTTTTTGTTTGTTTAGAAACATACCCCAACATTTGTTTCAAGACGTAACGTAACGTAATTAACGTGCGTAGACTTTTGTGCCGCGCAGACTAAGGTGACATAAGTGTACTTTGATTGCACTGAAAACGTAAGATATTATATGATAAATATGTACATTTTCAGTGCAATCAAAGTATGTTATACGTGTGTGTGTGTGTGTGTGTGTGTGTGTGTGTGTGTCTCTCTCTCTCTCTCTCTCTCTCTCTCTCTCTCTCTCTCTCTCTCTCTCTCTCTCTCTCTCTCTCTCTCTCTCTCTCTCATATATATATATATATATATATATATATATATATTTATATATATATATATATTACGAGTTTCTGATACTACCCGCTTGATCAACGAACATTATACACGTTTTTCTGTCTTCAAACTTGGTAAAATGTTCAGAAACTACAGCTGGCATTATATTTGAAAATGGCCACCATTGTTACTCAATCCAACTGCTGTTCCGCACCTTATCAAATGTTGTTGTATGCATTTCTCCCTCTTTGGAACACCCACTAGCCAATGTAGTTTTCGTGCTTGGTGTCCTTAAACATCTATTCTATTCTATTATATTCTATTCCATTCCCTCTTTGGAAGAACGAATATACATAAAAGATCACTTACTGGTAATTGGTAAGAATTTCCTACGTACTGGCAGCTGGTATATTTTGTATTCTTTAGACAGTTTTAATTACCATACGTTTGCTATCCGCTAGACGTTGATTAAATGCATGTATGGCTGTTATTGTGTTCGTAAATAGAGACGCCCTCATTAGAAAGAAACCACACACAAAGATACCAGAACAAACACTGGGTGAGCTCTTTCGAAGTACGTTATTAGAATTAGAATTCCGCATGAAGTTCAGTTTGAACAATCTGTGACACTCTTGTTTAACAATCTGAACAGTGCTCGTGTTGTGAATGACTAACACCATCGTCTCTGAACACTAGCTAGGCATACTATATAAGAGCCTGCAAAATTAAGTAAGTGAATATCAGCTATAAGTGAGAGGCCATATCAGCTATAAGTGAGAGGCCATATCAGCTATAAGTGAGAGGCCATATCAGCTATAAGTGAGAGGCCATATCAGCTATAAGTCAGAGGCCATATCAGCTATATACCTACAGAAAACACTACTACGTCGGTAAGTTTCGATTCTGTTATTGTTTGCTTTATTTTAACTACCTAGACATTGTTTTTCTAATGGCCAGCATTTTAGTCCGCATTGCGTTGTGTAAGAATAATTTATGATACTCGTGTGACTGATAATCTGAATTGAATACAATGTTAATAACTAACTGTATGAGATCCGATGACTGGCTACTAAATAACAGCCTACCATTCTGAAATCATTCCAATAAAATTGTCATAATATATATCTTAACAGATTATGCAATTTTCTAACTGTTGTATATTTTTGTATTACGTATATTCATATTTTGTTTTATCATAAACAGCTATGCCAGTCATAGTCGGCATAATGCACATGATGACTGCACTGGTATTTTAGTTTGTTTGTTTCGTTATTATGCATTACGTGTGTCCAGTGGTGTCGTTAAACAAAACAAACGTTAGTATTACGTGTGTCTGTCTGTCTGTCTGTCTGTCTGTCTCTCTCTCTCTCTCTCTCTCTCTCTCTCTCTCTCTCTCTCTCTCTCTCTCTCTCTCTCTCTCTCTCTGTGTGTTTGTGTGTGTGTGTGTGTGTGTGTGTTTGTTTGTTTGTTTGTTTGTTTGTGTGTGTGTTGCCACGTCTGAATTTTCGTTGCATTTCACAAAATATGGGTTTGTTTACTCGAGTCACCAGATTTACAAATAAGTGTAACAAACTAGATTTGGGAAAAGAAATTACTAAAATATTGAAGTATTTATTGAAAAAAAAGAATGAAAATGATGTCGCAATGATGACTGAAAAGGCTAAATATTACAACTGTATGAACTATCGGACCCATTCAATAACTATGCTCATCATACTACAACGATCAATTAGCTGGTATAGCACACCAACATTCCTGTTTATAAACGCCAACAACTGGTGATATTTTGGATGAAGGATTGATTGGTCTGCAATAGTCAGGGGGTCAAATGCATATTTTGGCCTAACCTGGAAAGTGGTTCTAAAGGTTTTTTCTCTGTGTTTTCATCTTATATAGGTATCGTACTCTATGAAACTACGTGATGACATTCTCCCACCATTGAGCATGTTCATTAATATGCAAATTAGTGACAGCCATTACTGAAAAATCCCTTTTCTGCAATGTATCTGTAACCAGGCAAGCAATGTTGACGTATGAGGGCTCTATACATATGTTTCGAGGGTCAAAGAATATGATTAAGACATTTTAATAGTGCTCATTGCTATGGTTAAGCGGCTACGAGCGTTTACTCTGTTTTGGTGACCATTCATGTTTCCAGGAATCGGTTCGGTACGTTGTTGTTCGAAAACAAAAACCCTTTGGAACAACTTTCCAGGTTCAGCTCCTGACCCTCTGACTAATAATGATACAGTAAGGAGTCTAATGTTTTGTTATAAGATCTCATGAACTCAATACTGACCAACTAAATGCTACTCTATGAATACACAATATTTATTGATTCTTTACGAATTTATATTCAAAGATGACATCAAATCTGGCCACGTTAATGATCTGTATATCATGTACCTATACACAAGTCACTAAACCAGAGTAAGTATACATATTTCTGTGTTTGGTTTTAAAATATTTCTTATAACAAACATCGTCAATCATCTGTGTTATTGACATCATCACTATCTTCCCCTTCTGCACTTGTTTCATCATCACTGTCAGGTAATAGAATATTCATCCTGTTGTGACATATTGACGCTGCATCCTGTTGCTGACAGGCACAGAAAACTGAGCATGCCATTCCTGCTTTGTTACATCCACAGTGATTACTTTCACATGGCATGTCACTGGAGCAGCCACAATTGATGATCTCTTTGATGTACATGTACTCAGGGACCATTTGTGTCCCTGCAGGAACTATAGTTGGGCAGAGCTTATCCCCATCTTTGCTCCATCCATACTCTAACAGGTCTAACTTCTGAGGCTCAACCTTCAAGGCATTCTACCACAAGAAAATTTGTAAATGTGCTCTTCTCAGATTTTCATGGAAAGCAGCATCAGTTGCTGGCAGTGAACAGAGTTTTGGCATTGAGCTGCCCCGCTTGCCTATTCTGGTTTTCCATATCTTTACTCTAGCCTCACAGAGAGAATGGCAGCTTTCCTGACCATAAGTAGCAACAGCAAATTGAGTTGCCTGCTTCACTATTTCAGGCCAGGGGGCCTCAATTTCTCCAAGCATACCTAGTGAGTGTTGTTTTATGGTGTTCCTGCCACAGTATCACATCCAAATAAGGAATGTCCTGCAAGCAGGTTTGGAATGATTTTTGCATATTTGGCAGCAGTTGCCTTGATGTCTATGGCACTTCTTCCATGTATAGGAGATTGCATTATAATTGGGATGTCAATATTCTGCTCCAGATAGTGGTGCAGCAGGAGGGCCCACACATCTGTATCATCAGCCATCACAGCTACACCGGATGCCCCCTCTGAAGCTGCTATAAATGCCTGCTGCACTATAATATTGTCATCTTCCTCATGACTGGTGTACAATTCTTGTCTCTCTATAACAACGCCCTTGCTAATTGCGACAGTGTCCTCCTGTCCTGTTATAAAAAGTGTGTGCTCCTGTGTATGGTGCTGGACAAAGCCTTCATCAGTTTGCAAACCCTCACATATCAGTTTGATGAGCTGCTTCTTATTGCCTGTAACAGTCAACACTTCTTTCTGGGCGGGAATTGGTGTTGAGGGCGTCAACTGATACACCCTGCCAGTACCCCTGGCTAATCGTGTTGACTCTTTGGTGCTGAAATGGTTGTACCTATCAAAGACTAGATAGACATCAAATTTGGAGAGCTTCTCTGCTGTTTTATGCTTGAAGGCATCAATGTATGTCTGCACATTTCCAACAGCAGGCCAAGTAGGTATCCAGAGAAGGGCACAATCATCAATGACAATGACTTCAATTTCTACATGGGCTACTCTTGATGACACCTCAATTTTTATATCTCTTTTCAAGACGGATTTTGATGCTGAAATCCGCATATCACCAGAGTCTGCAAATAGAGCTGTTGGCAGTGGAGCCAATTCATGGGACATCATGTCGTCAAATGTCTATATCCCTGTTATTGGCCTGCAGACATATGGCATGACTGTAGATTAGGCTTGTATCAAAAACCGTGTGTGTGCCAATATCTATAGACTTATTTGTATCTATTACCTGACAGTGATGATGAAATAAGTGCAGAAGGGGAAGATAGTGATGATGACAGTAACACAGATGGTTGTCGATGTTTGTTATAAGAAATATTTTAAAACCAAACACAGAGATATGTATACTTACTCTGGTTTAGTGACTTATGTGTAGGTACATCATATACAGATCATTTACGTAGCCAGATTTGATGTCATCTTTGAATATAAATTCGTAAAGAAATCAATAAATATTGTGTATTCATAGAGTAGCATTTAGTTGGTCAGTATTGAGTTCATGAGATCGTATAACAAAACATTAGACTCCTTACTGTATCATTATTAGTCAGAGGGTCAGGAGCTGGACCTGGAAAGTTGTTCCAAAGTTTTTTTTCGAACAAACACGTGCCGAACCGATTCCTGGAAACATGAATGGTCACCAAAACAGGGTACATGCTCGTAGCCGCTTAACCATAGCAATGAGCACTATTAAAATGGCTTAATCATATTCTTTGACCCTCGAAACATATGTATAGAGCCCTCATACGTCAACTTTGCTTGCCTTGTTACAGAGATATTGTAGAAAAGGGATTTTTCAGTAATGGCGGTCGCTAATTTGCATATTTATGAAAATGCTCAATGGTGGGAGAATGCCATCATGCAGTTTCATAAAGAACAATACCTATATAACATGAAAACACCGAAAAAACAACTTTGGAACAACTTTCCAGGTTCAGCTCCTGACCCCCTGACTACAAGTCAATTTCTATTGCGAAAAGAAGTTATCTTATAGTAACTGGAGACATGTAGACCATATATGTTTCACATTTTAATTTTAATATTAAGTTGAAACACACATAGCATATAGTATAGGGAGCACTTTAAAATTAAAAGTAATTAAAAAATATATATTGTGTACTAGCAAATGCGGCCATTTTACAAGATGGTCGCTTTTAATATATAAAAATGTAATCTTATGCTGGTCTGTTTTAGCTATAAATAAGAAATTTATAAAAACATGTTATAGCAGATTTGCATGATGTTAGTTTATCTCAAGCAGAATAAAATGTAATAAGAGGACCAACAAAAAAATACCTGTACAGGTCATGTGACATATCACAACACATCCCCTCCTATATTTTGCATGCATTATCATTGGCAAGTTTCAATGCTTTATGTCAAGTCTTTACATTTAAAACTTTTTAATCTTATTTTTAATCCTCTTTATTTAATACAGCTTTTCTGTGTTAAAGTAAATATTATGATAGCAACCCTTGCAATTAATAGCGGCAATCGACAATGCCGTCAATATTGCCGTGGTGTTTTCATTTGTCCACGGCATTTGCCGTGAAACTTCAAAAAAATGAATGCCACTTTTCATAATATATTTTGTTTTTGTAATACTCACAAATTAAACTGCTCTCTTATACATTAACCTCAAAACTGCCACGGAAAAGGCTGTGGAGCCTATTTTTCTGCGGCATATTTTCTTAATTGACATTTGATAATATTAAAATTGTATATTTTAATAAATTTGTGTTCCACTGGTCTGTGTATGAACATGAACAATTATAACAATGAAGATGTAAACAGATGATATAAATATATAATGATTAAAAATAAATACTGTTTATTAAATATAGTATGATGAAGATATTGTGTCACATTTTATTCTAAAATTCATTTTTTCATTCCAGTTGGGAAGACCATTCTCATATTCAACAATAATGACAAGCCCTATGATTTTGGTGATTTTAAACTTAATATTTTCTGTAGGCATACATAATAACAAACCCAAACTCAAATAAATTTCATATTTAGTTAATCATCTAAAATATCTGAAGTTTTGTTATTTTAGTGTAATCCAAATAGCCATGGCCAATGATCGGCAAAAACGAATTTAGGTTTCCATGAGAACATAAATTATTAGGCAAACAAAATTGACACGGGTATTGAAATTGGTTATTCCATTTTCCACTAAGTTTGCCATAGCATTTAATGAAGATAGCTCTCACATAGATTATAAATGGTTCTGATTTGGAATTACACCTCCAACATGAAGTGTATTAATCAGTTTAAATTTGTTTTTAACAGTAAAATCATTTGAGCTAATATTCCTCAAATTGCCTACTAATCTTAAGGTAATGACAACACCACTGGATTACTGCCTAAGATATCAAAGGACGTTGAGCAAGACAAAGCTGCTATGACGTGTGACCAAGTCATTTATGAAATAGTATTATCACTTCGTCATACGTGTCTTGAACAGTTATACTATTTTACCTTCAAACGAAATTTGCAGTGTGCAATATGATTATTCATATGATTAAGCGACATAGAATATATTCGTGCTCATGCACAGGTTTGCCTACAAGAATTTTTAAATATAATCTTTCTGGGAGAACTATTACTTAACACTGAATACACAGAGTATGGCGTGCATTGCACTATTTAGAGCTATCATGATTATATTACCAGAAACTTTAGATCTGGAGGTGTTTTCAAATCGTCATATTGATATTTTGGCGAGGAAGAACAAAGTAAAAAGCACAGATTTGTTATATATATATATATATATATATATATATATATATATATATCTGTGTGTGTGTGTGTGTGTGTGTGTGTGTGTGTGTGTGTGTGTGTGTGTGTTGTAACAACCCTATGGCAGACTTCTTGATTAAGATACAGATACATGGTTACCAATCTGACGGTGCTCATCTACTTTGAAAGAGCAGGTATCTGGCAAACCATGCGATTTAAACAGAAAACAAGTTAACACACTTAGTTGCAGCTGGACAGTCACTATGTGATGGAACTTGAATGTGATTTGGTATTGTAGGCTACAACATGAATGCCTATAGGGTGTATACCACCATAGACGACAATAGTAACATGAGGATAAAACGCATACCTGCACCGTATCAATCGACATATACGCCAGTGATATAAATACTACCACCCCTCGCCCTTAAAGATAATTTAAAAAAACTTGGTGGTCAAGCTGCTCATTTCAGAGATAACGGGTAGCGTCTATGACTACCCTAGTTCCGCACAAAATATTAGTACTTTTTTTTACAGGTATCCCATACATTTCAAGCATGACACAGTGGTACTAGATGAAATATAATTGCATAAATGTTTTGCCCATGTGACACTAATATTTTTACAACAAACACACTCACCAATGACAGGACCTGTGGTATTAATTCCTCAACCAAAAGATGGCTGCACCTCGAAATTTGATTCAGCCGTACGTTATTTGGATTAGTACTACCCCGTACATATAGTAGACACTACAGTGTCCAGATATCAGGCGTCAAAAACTGTGATTTTAATCATTTGATAAATTCGTGCCTATTCACAGTAGTGTCGCTTATACCCCATGGATACACCTAGCTTTTGTGTTAAGTTAGTTATAGTTTATCCTTATAAGACATATATATATATATATATATATATATATATATATATATATATATATATATATATATATATATATATACCAGTACAACTCTTAACATACATGGATACATCAATGTATGATTGCATGTGTGAAATAAATAGGTTCAGCGTCCAGCAACACATTGAGAATCATATCTTGTACACAAGGGATATTTATCACAATGGACTTGACCTAAAATAGGGAGTACCCACATTTCATGTACAGTGAAACATCTCAAAACAGGAACCTCTGTAAACCGGAATTCCCCTAAACCGGACATTTTTCAACATCCCTTTTTAAATATATGTGCAGAAGAGAACCTCTCTAAACCGGATACCTCTTAAAACCGGACGTTTTACTTGGTCCAGAGGGTGTCCGGTTTAGAGGAGTTTCACTGTACATGTATATATCAGTATCACTACAGATTTGGTCATAAGGTCTCCTTGACTGATGCCTCAAATTTCCAACAACACCACAAACTTGCATATGGTATGGATGCATTCACATTGGAAAGAGTAGGTATAACAAAACGTTTGTTTTTTTTTAATGATACCAGTAGAGCACATTGATTTATTAATCATCGGCAGTTGGATAGGTACAACAACTAATACATACTAAAACAAGAGTGGCGTGGATATTAAAACTCTTAACAGATATGTTGCTTAGCACAATACTCAATAGTTGTAAACCATGAATTATCCGGCATTGTGCCTTTTAAGGCGACCAAGTAAACGTGGCTAGATATTTACCCCCTCCCCAAGTTATCAAGAGCAAGCATGTTCACTCATCAACCTTCCATTAAGTATTTCCACCATTTTACTCATAACGTTAGTTCGAAGCCATGTAAAAATATGAAGTGAAACCCTACATACATAGCTGTTTGGTAGTCATACAAATATGAATAAACATTGTTGTCCATATCCGACCATTTCTTTTTATTTGGGTAAAAATAGGCATGCCTCCACCCCCACCACACCACCGTCACTTACATATATGTTAACTCATAGAATGGCTGCTTGAATATTATCAAAATATTAAAATATTTGAGTTATATAATGAATAAGCGTATATAATAACAATAACAGCTGATGCATGACTATTATTTCAAGCAGTAGACCTAATACATATTTATACAGCTGCATCACTTTCGTATACATTTGTTGTTTTTTTCTGAAATGTACTATTTGTCCCACCCTTAATAACACACATGACGCGTTTCTTAAACAAATGGTACATTTCAGTCTTGACATCTACACAACAATAAAATACTAAAATTCCTCGGAATTAAATATATTGCTAACGTGACATTGCGCTAAACGCTAATTAATAGTACTTGAATTAAAATCTAAATCTTTGAAATAATGTATTAAACCTGCCTTGTGATAAACATACATAGGCACAACTATAAACCAAGTTTCAATAAAGTAGTACTAATAGTTTTCGAGAAAAAGAGCTGAACGTAAATTTAACGTTCGAGCTAAATGTAAACGTTGGCAGCGTCGCCGACGTCGCCGGAAATATAATATATACTAGTATATTTTGCTTTTTACCTATGTTAAGACAAAACACCTTTTTTCTCATGGTTTATCTACTCTGAAACATTATATTTTATTATTTTGAATCATTTGTGATACAACTTTTCATAAACAAATTCGAAACGTTTTATAAAAACAAGCTTTAGAAAATTCAAGGGTGCCCATTAAACATATGGGGCCTAATTCACAAAGGTCTCTTAGGCTCTGCCAGACAACAAAGCATCCCCTTTGCAAGTCTTTTAGTATTGCACTGCGAGATCGCAAAGTTGCGAGAGTTTAGTGAATTACGCCCATGCTCTATATAAAATTCGCAATGGATTTCGCAGAGCAGACCACCATTTTGTACCTTCTGAGATGATAAAGTATAGCAGAAGGGTTCACCTTGACCACAAATTTCAGCCTTCGCTCACTGAATAAAAAGGACTTTGTGTTAAGCTTGAAATTAGATGAGGTTATTAATCTCGTGTGTTTCGGTATCGACAGTATGGTATATATTAGGAATAAAAAGAAAGTCTCTCAGAACCCGTTTTGTATATTTAAGAAACACGTTACCTTTAATGTGCCTGTCGCAGGGAACTGATTGGGTGAGAAACGAAAACAAAAACAAAACAAACAAAAACAAAAACAGTGGCGGATCCAGAAAATGCATGGGTGTGTGGGGGCAATGACACGAGGCGGGATGTCAAGGGAACTTTGAGGGGGTGTTGGAAGGGGATCATAAAAAAAATGAAAATTAATATATAATAAAATTATAACTGTCGCAAAATTTAGGGGGGGGGCTGGGCCCCCACCCCCTAGATCCGCCTCTGAAAAACAAAGTCAAACAACAACAGGGCAATCTACCGAGGCTGATCTATCGTACGACCAATCGTAAACCTCGGGCGAGCTCTCTACGACTGAGCTACACCCCGCCCTTCGTGATGATCATAAATATCTGGAGTGATCGTATTTTTCCCCCAATGATTCTTTTGGTACGAGTATATAAAGACACCTAATAACATTGTTTATTGTTTGACACCTATAAGCACTTTGACAGTTAGTAAGACGACGTGTTTCTTTCAGAGATACATCTGATGCTGCAATGTTAGGAAAAGTGTGCTATGTTCTTGTCGTCGTCGTCGTCGTCGTTGTCGGACTTACCGTCGTCGAGTCGTCTAACGAGGTGAAGCTGAAAGATTTTCCATGGAGAGATGATTGTCACAAAGCATGCGACATTTGTTTTGTTCAAGAGGTAATAATAATTAGCACTCCATAATCAGGCACAGCGAGGAAGGGGGCTTGATGGGTGGGGAGTTTGTGTGTGTGTGTGGGGGGGGGGGGTGCTCTAGCCCCTCATCCTCAATAATTTTCAATAAAAAATATTATTGGTAGTAAATCTAAAGACTTGTAGAATGCAGGAAGTTGCATTTCTGGATTTCTAGTTTTCAACATTTTACGGGTGATTATATCCTATAAACTTTGCTTTGCGTCCTCGATCTCAGTTAGACACCCACACCACACCACCCACCCAACCCACCCAATGTCAATGAGTGACATACTGTGTTCAACATTGCTCACTGTTCAGGCTCTAAGGAACAGGGACTCAGTGTTTGCGGGAGTAGGGGTGCACCCCAAAGTCAGGAGTACAGGATATATGTTCGTGTTTGTCGTATTATATACCCTGTTCAACAATGCATCCATCTGTCTGCGTCGACCTGCGTTGTTACAAATTTGTTGGAAACCAGACTTTATAAGACAAGGTTAAATAAGTTCGTTTACTACAGCTGGTTCCCAAAAAATCTGTGATGCAAACCAGGGCAAATGTTTATTTACATTAGGAACAAGCGCTTGATCAGGAAAGTAGTACATACGATAGCATTGTGTTAGTCCCCCCCCCCCCCCCCCCCCCCCCCCCAGTAAATGAGGATAATTAATCATTTCCGTCAGTATATATCCTAGAATTTGTCCCCAACACCGGATATTATATATGTATATATATATAATATCCGGTGCTGGGTACAAATTCTAGGATATATACTGACGGAAAAAAATTAACGGAAGTTTGTTTTCGGTGGTAAATATTTCGTTTTATTGATGATTATTTCATTGTTTGCATTTTTAGGTTATTTCTTCATTTTGACAAGTTTTGTTGTGTTCATAGCGTGTGTGTGCACACCTGGCTTCAGTCGCCGCTCCAACTCTTCTTACCATTGCCCCAATCAACTTGTTTATGGTCCTTTGTGGACTCATGAAGAAGGGCCTGCGTGAACTGAACGACGTTGTTTAGGACGTCGACGCGCTTCCTGACCCTCCTGTCCACCTCGTCCCAGAAATGCTCGATCGGGTTCAAATCTGGACTGTAGGGTGGCCAATCGAGCACTGGGGCATTGTTTTGGTTGAGGAAGTTAAGACAAACTGTCGCAACGTGCGGTCATGCATTATCCTGCTGCAACGTAAGGATATGCGCATGGATAAGTGGAAGGACATGAGGCCTGATGACCTGATCCCGATATCTCACGCCATGAGAAATCTCTCCCACCCCCCACCCCCCAACACCGCCCAACCATAACAGACCATCCCCCAAAATCTCTCGTTTTCCTTAACGTACGCGTCTGAATATCGCTCACCTGGACGTTGATAGACACGTTGTCGTTCATCTGACCTGTAAAGCGAGGACAGAGACTCGTCAGTAAATAATACATGTCTCCAGTGGCCCAAGTGAAACCGATTTGGTGCAGGTGCACACAGCCATTACAATCGACGTTGACGTCGCCTGGGTGTACTTTGCGGACGTAGGGACGTCGTGGCTTTACGTTAAACTCCCACAACCGTTCGTGGATACACTGGGCGACCATGGATGCCTATAACCTGACTCGACGTCTCCGTAGCCGTATGAAATCGGTTTGAAATCGGTTACGGTGTTTACTCCCAATGAGAATATAATTCCCACGCGAGGTCCGGTCACCCTTTCGGTTGTGGACTTCCCAAAATGTCCTACAATCTAATACTTAATACAATCTGTACAAATAATCAAATGACACCCGCCACAAAGTTAACAAAATACCAGACAGTTTTAAAACATGTATTTAAGGCAAACACAAAGAGCTCCCTTGACAAACTACAGTTAACATTTGTCAGATTGTACCACCCTAAAACCCTACCCATTTAACAATTTGACCTAAAATTCATTTTACTTCAATATTAATACCCAGAGATTTCTGACATTTATAATTATCTGAACATTGCCTACCATATAAAACACATGCCTACATGGAAAACCTATAACATCGGTAATTTAGAACACAACTCATATGACAATTTACATAATCCCTATTGGAAAATAAAAATTGGTTTGAAATTACAATTCTCTCATGTAGCAATTAAGTTCCGCAACAGCCCCTATTACAAACGTGAATATCCCAAATGGAAATTTAACAGTTGGTTTGACAGCCGAATTATCACGGATTTCCCTACACCTCGCAACTTGCAAATAAATAAATGTCAGAAAAGTTAATTAAACTTTATAATTGTATATACAAATAAACATAACGCATTATCTGCATATTTACGAAAATATCCATACAGCCGTGCTTACCAATATGGCCGCCAACAAATACCCGTAAAAAGTTCAAAGCACAACGCGAGCAAATTACATTACTAACAAATACGTCACAATAAATAACTTAATGGCCGGTAATGAAACATAGAGAGAGAGAGAGAGAGAGAGAGAGAGAGAGAGAGAGAGAGAGAGAGAGAGAGAGAGAGAGAGAGAGAGAGAGAGAGAGAGAGAGAGAGAGAGAGATACAGAGAGATACAGAGAGAGAGAGAGAGAGAGAGAGAGAGAGAGAGAGAGAGAGAGAGAGAGAGAGAGAGAGAGAGAGAGATTATTTTTACAAATCAAAGACATCGTAAAGACGTAAAGAGAATGAAGTAAGTGAGTGAATGGTGATGCAAAAACATTATAAAACACGTTTGATTCGCATAAACGTAGCCAGTCAACGTTTGTACTGAAACGCAAAAGCGCAACCCTCGGGGAAGCACGTGCATCGTGAAGATCTGTAATTTTATATGCCGAACCCTCCGTTGGTGGGGCATGAAAGGCCACATCAGCAGTGATTCAAACAGACCGTATAACGACACTGTAGGTAACGCATTAATGTCAAGATTGACGTCAGCTCAACGCAATAATGCCATTGGGAGATTGCAAGCAGGGGCAACTCAACAAGCTGTGGCAAGGACTTTGGCGTCTCCAGACAGACCATCTCTGCTTTATGGACACGGTACAACACCACTCAAAGTGTTAATGACAGGCCAAGGCAGGGCCGTAGCTAGGATTTTTTGTTGGGGGGGGGGGGGAGGGGGGAGGGCGCAACTCAGTAGTTAATAGTCTAAAACTCCTTAAACAGTTAAGAAAAGAATTTTCTTTAAGTTTCTATAATGCTTACCGGATTTTTTGCCCCCCCCCCCCCCTCCGCTAACTACAGCCCTGCATGGTCAGGTCGTCCCAGAGTAACTACCGCCGCTCAAGATCGATACATCCGGGTGTTTCATCTTCGAAATCGAACCACAAAAGCAACAACCACAGCCACACAAATCTCTGGACTACGCAGAATTTCTGACCAGATAGTTCGTAATCGGCTGAGGGAGGCAGTACTTTTCCCTAGAAGACCAGTGCGGCGTAACGTTTTGAAAATGATACGAAATAGCGGGTGGGGTGGGACGTGACCTAGGATCGATTCCTGTTGATAGACCCATTGGACTATTTCTCGGTGGAGCCAGTGCTCCACAACTGTTATTACATAGACCGTAGTATGTACAATCCTGTCTGTGTGGGATGGTGCAAAATACCCATGGTTACTCATCGAAAAAGGTAGCCCATGGTACTGTTGCAGCGTGTTTCTTCTCGAGTTATCTCTGTGGTCGTTAACTCTATATCCAATGCCATGTAACCATAAATAAAAGTTGTTGAGTGAGTCATTAAATAAAACATTTCTATCATTCTTTGGTAGGAAAAAGTTTGTTTTGTTTAACGACACCACTGGAGCACATTGATTAATTAATCATCGGCTATTGGATATCAAACATTTGATAATTCTGACTCGTAGTCATCAGAGGAAACCCGCTACATTTTTTTCTTAATGCAGCAAGGGATCTTTTATATGCACTTTTTCACAGACAGAAAAGGACATACCACGGCCTTTGTTCAGTTGTGGTGCACTGGTTGGAACGATAAAAACCCAATCAGTTGAATGGATCCACCGAGGTGGTTTGATCCTGCGACGCAAAAACCTCAAGCAAGCACTCAACCGACTAAGCTAAATCCCGCCCACTGGTAGAAAAGAGAAAAGGTGAATTTATGACAAACTAGCGTCAGTGACGTTAAGTTTGGTTTTGTTATTATTATTATTATTATTATTATTATTTTAGAAAATGAATGCAGACTGCCATGTGCAATGTCGTGAGCAATGGATGATGATAACCATGCTGTGGATCATTGACAACTGTCCGGACGTGAACACCCTTTGGTAACGCACAGGAATTGACATATAAACAACAGGATAGAAATAAAATTATCTTAAGCACACACGCATTGTTAATTAGTAGTTTATGTTTGGTTATGCATGTATAGGGTTGTACATAATGCCCACAAATATCACAAAATTGACATATTTCATTTTCACGACAAATGCCACAATTTCACTTCCATAAATGGTTGAACAAACAAATTACTCATTTCACGTTTGGCTCGCTCGATGCGCGGTCGGTGTGGGATCGATCCCTGTCGGTGGGCCCATTGGGCTATTTCTCGTTCCAGCCAATGCACCACGACTGGTATATCAAAGGCTGTGGTATGTACTACCCTGTCTGTGGATGGTGCATATAAAAGATCCCTTGCTGCTAATCGAAAAGAGTAGCCCATGAAGTGGCGATATCGGGTTTCCTCTCTCAATATCTGTGTGGTCCTTAACCATATGTCTGACGCCATATAACCGTAAATAAAATGTGTTGAGTGCGTCGTTAAATAAAACATTTCTTTCTGAACTATCCATAACATTTACCCGTAGTAAACAAGTGGGTTCGTGAATATTTTCATCGTACTGATAAAGTGCATTTTGTAAAAACAACAGCTCAGAAGAGTTATAAGTTTTGGTTTCATCGTTTGTTACCATGCAAACTGCATGTGTTCATTGAGCTTTTACTTCATTTTTTTTTTAACAAACCTGCAAGTTTGTTAATAATTTTTAAAAATATTTAATTAATACAAATTTCCATTATAAATGTACCATACCATTCATAGTGAATGGTATTCCATAAAGTTTCATGTGCTGTGGCTTAGATACGAGTTCGTTTTTGGAAGGTTAGGAATGTAACATCACACACGTAATGTTAGTTTATTTTATATGCCTGGCAGAAGAAATGAAATGATTTATTTTGTTGTTACATTTAATCGGTATATATCTGAAAACGTTAATAATGTGTTCTGAAATGGGCATGGGTGACATTTTGTATGCACTAAAGCTTCTTTATAGACGCAATTAGGCTGCAAATTTTTTAATTATGAGATAGTTTGTTTTGTTTAACGACACAACTAGAGATTAATAATAAATCACTTACTGGATGTCAAACATTTCATATGTTTTCACACGAAGTCTTAGGATGAAAGGAAATGGTTTATTTAACGACACATTCAACACATTTTATTTACGGTTATATGGTGTCGGACATATGGTTAAGGACCACACAGATGTTGAGGGAGAAAACACGTTGTCGCCACTTCATGGGCTACTCTTTTCGATTAACAGCAAGGGATCTTCTATATGCACCATCTCATAGACAGGATAACACACACCACGGCCTTTGATATGTCAGTCCTGGTGCACTGGCTGCAGCAAGAAATAGTACACACCATGGACTTTGTATTACCAGTTGTGGAGCACTGGTTGGAACGAGAAATAGTCCAGTGGCTCCAACGATGGGGTCCGATCCGAGACAGACCTTGCATCAGGAGAGCGCCTTACCACTGGGCTATCCCCTCCCCCATGTTTTCGTTGGGAAAACTCTTAGTCAGCAGTCCATTTTAGCAGATACCGGTATAAATATATTCAATTATATAATTGCCGTATGCCTCAGCATTATTAATCAGCTGCCACGGTAATTATAACACAAAGACTACACACAAAATGTCTTTCCCACTGACAAAGAGTACATAGCCGACCTTGTTTTTATGTCGTGGAGCACTGGTTGGAACGGGAAAATTATTTATAATTCTTAACGTACTAAATATTTAACACCTCTCAATGAGCCCAGCGTTATTACAGGATAGGCACCTAGTTTTATTACAGAATGGGTCGTTTTGTATTACAAAATTGGTACTTATTACACAATAGGTGGGTTTTCTATTACAAAATGGGTCATTTATTACAAAATGGGCCTTAACACACAACCCACAGACAGTGTGGTTACCCCACCACACCTCACAGCCTCCAATGTGGGTGTCCGACCAATATAAAATGCCAACGAACGATTGCATTGTTATCCATTAGGCCTAGTGTCAATATTGTTACATTAAGAGTGAACACTGCAACTGATAAGTGGTCATTATTACATTAGCGGCTATTTGAACACTACGGGGTAAAATCGCAATCGCTAATATCACCGAGATGAACACTTAGTCTAATGGGCGTAACTGTTGTTTATGATTTGCTACATCTATAAAAGCAACCACTATTGCAACCCACTGTCAACAGTGGTTGCAGTTGCGACGACTATTTCTCATGAGTTACAATAATGGTTGAATTTCGTCCATTATTGTTAAAAGGTCAGAATAGCGGTTGCAGTTGCGACCATTGGTATTAAAATGACAAAAAGAAAGAAAGAAAGAAATGTTTTATTTAACGACGCACTCAACACATTTTATTTACGGTTATATGGCGTCAGACATATTGTTAAGGACCACACAGATTTTGAGAGGAAACCCGCTGTCGCCACTACATGGGCTACTCTTTCCGATTAGCAGCAAGGGATCTTTTATTTGCACTTCCCACAGGCAGGATAGCACAAACCATGGCCTTTGTTGAACCAGTTATGGATCACTGGTCGGTGCAAGTGGTTTACACCTATCCACTGAGCCTTGCGAAGCACTCTCAGGGTTTGGAGTCGATATCTGGATTAAAAATCCCATACCTCGACTGGGATCCGGACCCAGTACCTACCAGCCTGTAGACCGATGGCCTAACCACGACGCCACCGAGGCCGGTATATGATGACAACTACAGCAGCAACATAAAACACACACACACAGCGAGAGAGAGAGAGAGAGAGAGAGAGAGAGAGAGAGAGAGAGAGAGAGAGGAGGAGAGAGAGAAGGAGAGGAGGAGGAGAGGCCGGAGAGAGAGGAGAGAGAGGAGGAGAGGAGAGGAGGAGAGAGAGAGAGAGAGAGAGAGGAGGGAGGGAGGGAAAAAACACCATATAACACACATATAGCACCAGCCTCCCCAACAAAATACAAACAAACACAAATGCTAATGGAAAATACATTTAATTCACAAAGCTCAAAACTGTAACATATTTATCGTTGCATTGTCAAATATGACTGCACATGTAAATGCTTGGGTTTATATCAGCTAATAAGGATATGAAGTTTACTTTAGGACTCTTCCAGAACTGAATGAATAGTAGCTGCAGATTTAAAATAATAATATTAATTATGATAACCACCGATACCATAATAATAATAAACAATACTAGTACTACACTACTACAAAAAATAATAACATGAAGAAGAAAAGAAGATGATGATCATTATAATCAGAGGCGTAGGAAGGTGCTAAAAGAGGGGGTAGCAGATGAATAAATAAATGTATATAAACCATCGCTGCTGCTACCCAACCGCCACTACCCACACCCCTACCACCCCGCTTCCTACGCCAGTGATAAATGGCATAGGTGTTGTGTATGGTGGATACGTTTATAGTTTATTTTATGCGTGGATGGTATTGGTAAAACAAATATGTTCTACCGCTGTCATATATCATTTCTATAAGAGTCCTATGGAAAATATTAGTTAATATTATATGATGTCTGATTAACAACTAGTATTTAAAATGTTTCTATTGGATGGCCCCCTCTTGCACTACTTGTTATTCTAAAATACATATGCTTGCTATGCCAGCACCGGTTCATTTGAGTTCAGATGCGTTCATGAATTCCATTATGTTATGCTGTGTAACAGTTTTCTCCTTCTTTGAAATCCAACGCAGAACAATTGCACAAAGACCACAGGTTTCTGACAACACATTTGTAAGAACGTTTAATAATCTCTTATAATGTATACATCCTATAGTGGCTTCACTACCAGCAGACAGCACAAAAAATGTTTCCACTAGAAGATAGTCTTGCACTTCCTGTGCTACACTAAATATAGAGGAACACTGTTGAAGCACACGTTCCGTTCAGTTCCGTCCTGTTCACTGGGGTTCAGTTCAATCTGATAATTTTATTCTTTTTGTGAACGATTTCATTGGATGTAAACTGACTCTTCGTAAACCTTGTGCTGCACTAAATATAAATGAACACTGTTGAAGTTCAGTTCTTTCTTTCTTTTACTTAATTAGCGTGCCTACATCCAAAAGAGGATCAGGTACGTCCATCCCACGCCCGTTCAGTTCTGTTCATTGGCGTTCAGTTCATTTCAGATGAAGTCTGATAATTTCTTTGAGAAGCTTGAACTGCCAGAAATCTGTACAGTTCATGACAGGACAACACACACTGCATAGTTTAATAATCCTTTGTTGATGCACCAGCTGTACCCAGAAAAAGCCCAATGAGTCCATAAGGGGAATCCATCCTGCGACTGATCACATTGCATAGACATTTTATCATCAAGCTAAATCCAGATTCCTCATTATTGTGTTTAATTTGTCCATTGTTTAAACTTGTCTCCATTGTGACTTCTATGAGGTAGGCATCTAACTGTTATCAGATTGAATATCTTGATTCCAGTAGATTTCAAATCTCAGTTAGGTCCACAATTTGTCGTGTATGGGAATTATATTGGTAAAAATGTCTTTAGGCTCTACCGTTGAACAGCTATGTCCACCTTTTATCTTCAGAGTCATTGCAGATGTTGTGCACGTATTTACTGTTAATAGCGTCAAAGGTGCTTCCTCCTTCTATACATGCTTCCTCCAGGATCAGTCGAAAACAGATGCCATCAGTACCTGACCTGATCGTTGACCTCGTGTTGTGCTGAAGATATATTAAGCACTCTATCAGTCTCCCCTCTTCTATACTCAGCTGTCCAGCTGACCATTGGCTTGGGCTTGGCAACTCTGTTCTGTGTCAGTCTTCTGTCCATCTATATTCATATGAGATTCTTGTCCGCAACATACCTGAGACACTCCTGCAGGGAGTAAACGAACTCCATGCTGGGACAACCGAAATTTTGTGTTGGCCGGGAGATATCCCAGGACTGCACTAGATCCAAAAGTGACGAATGACGGCGAAGGGTCTGATCACCTGAAATACAAAATGCATACATTACAGCACAGTTCGAGTCTAACACCAAACTAGTCCAGTTTACATTAGCAGTTTGAGCTGGACCCAAACAATGATTACATTTCATTAACAAAGTTTACAATTCTAGTTGGATTCAAATAATGACTAGCAATTTAACGATCAGGAACACAAATGTTGTGTGTCGTCTTTTCTTTGCATTCATATTGTTATTATTAGGTTCCCAAGCCAAGGCTGGAACCTATTGTTTTTGGTGGGATTATTTTAAAGAAAAGATTAATGCTGTTAAAATTATTCATATATGATTCACTGCAGTAATAATATGCTAAAACATGACATCTTAACTTTACTTTGGTAAGCTTCTATACTGGAATACTTAGTGGTAAAGCGTTCACTTGGTGCGCGGTCGGTCTAAAATCGATCCCCGCCAGTGGACCCATTGGGCTATTTCTCGTTCTAGCCAGTGCTCCACGACTGGTGTAACAAAGGCTGTGGTATGTACTATCCTGTGAGTGGGATGGTGCATATAAAAGATCCCTTGCTGCTAATCGAAAAGAGTAGCCTATGAAGTGGCGACAGTGGGTTTCCTCTCTCAATATCTGTGTGGTCCTTAACCATATGTCTGACACCATATAACCGTAAATAAAATGTGTTGAGTGCGTCGTTAAATAAAACATTTCCTTACTTCCGATTTATATTAATTGAGAAAACATTGGTCCACACTAGATTATAAATGCTTTATTCTGGGATCTGTAATTGGACAGAGTTCTGAGAAAAATGCCTACAGACTTTTCATCACTCTCAGAGTTGCGACGACAATGAAATGCTGTCGCAAATCATGTTTGCGATAGCTTTTGCAACGGCATTGCCGATTGCCGCCGCGAATTTCGAGGGCTGGATTATGTGTATTGGCCTCAATCGCGAATTTTGTTGTTTTTGTATTAAAGCTATTTTTGTGCCGTCTGGTTTCTCATTTTGTAAGAAGGAAGGAAATGTTTTATTTAACGACGCACTTGACACATTTTATTTACGGTTATATGGCGTCAGATATATGGCTAAGGATCACACAGATATTGAGAGGAAACCGACCAGGGAGATTGATTGTGTTAAAAATTAAGTGTATAGGTTATGGGTATTGGCTTCTATCATGAATTTCGGATTGTATGTCAGTTTTTATAAAATTCACGTGTAAAAACTCTTGAAATTCTATATTAAGTTTCTACTGCCTATCTACATAAAAGTTTCAACATATTGAATTAATCCGCTGCTTCCTTCCAGGGGAATTGGCATTTCTAATGTTAAGTCCGCCCCTTTCAGGGAATGTCTTTCATTTTTCAAATGGGAAAATCAGTGTTTGCCGAGAAGTTTTGAAGTTACAACAATATTGTTTTCACTGTTGTAATCTACTCCTTTGAGTGAAGTAAAATGTTGCTTTATATTTTGTAACTATTTAAATGTTTCACATAGATTTTTCTAATAAAAAATACACATATTTGTGCAGTATGTATGTTTAAATTTCTGAATGTGTATGATACGATTGATAAGTTACTGCTTTATTATTAGGTGAAATATGATGAAGTCTATAATGAAGTTTTCATATAAGAAAAGATTACAAAACAACATTAGAAAAACAAAACGAATTTCGTTTCTTTCATGGCTACCGGCCTCGTTGGCGTTGTGGTTAGGTCATCGGTCTACAGGCTGGTAGGTACTGGGTTCGGATCCCAGTCGAGGCATGGTATTTTTAATCCAGATACCGACTCCAAACCCTAAGTGAGTGTTCCGCAAGGCTCAATGGGTAGGTGTAAACCACCTGCACCGACCAGTGATCCATAACTGGTTCAACAAAGGCCATGGTTTGTGTTATCCTGCCTGTGGGAAGCGCAAATAAAAGATCGCTTGCTGCCTGTCGTAAAAAGAGTAGCCTATGTGGCGACAGCGGGTTTCCTCTAAAAAAAAAACAGTGTCAGAATGACCATATGTTTGACATCCAATAGCCGATGATAAGATAAAAAAATCAATGTGCTCCAGTGGCGTCGTTAAATCAAACAAACTTTACTTTCATGACTAACAGCTGGCGAGTGTATGTGTAATGCATTTAGGTCAGCAGAGAGAGAGAGAGAGAGAGAGAGAGAGAGAGAGAGAGAGAGAGAGAGAGAGAGAGAGAGAGAGAGAGAGAGAGACGGACTAATGAGAAAATGTAACGAGGAGAGAAGACTAGATGAGGAAGGAGAGAGGGGAGAGCGATAGTCGATTAATAAATCATCTGCTTTAAGTGGTACCGTTAGTAAGGCCTCCACGAGTCCAAAATATTGGACTCGAGTACTCGAGGGTCGAACTCGACCCGGATCCGAGTACCTGACACTTACACTAGATGATGATCAGATTAAGAAATACAGTTAAATACCATTCTGCATCTTAATTTCAGCGCTGAACATAGATGCCAAAATAGACATTTACAAACTGGTTGATAGAACAGGTGCTTCCCGTCAACAGTGGATTTCCGTCAACAGGAGCTTCCCCTCAACGGGGGCTTCCCGTCAACAGGAACTTCCCGTCAACAGAGGCTTTCCGTCAACAGGGACTTCCTGTCAATAAAGGCTTCGCGTCTACAGGGCTTCGCGTCTACAGGGCTTCCCGTCAACACGGAGAGAGAGGGAACTTGGGATGAGGAAGGAACAGAGGGAGGGTCAACACGGCTGACGTGCGAGTGGGCAAATCCGTCTGACTGCTTTAAGTGTACATTTTTGTAGATTCCCGTGCTGCCTTAATATTTAAAAAATAAACTTTCCGTCAACAGGGACTTCCGTCAACTCAACAGGGGCTTCCCCTCAATGGGGGCTTCCCGTCAACAGGAACTTCCCGTCAACAGAGGCTCAACAGAGGCTTCCGTCAACAGGGACTTCCTGTCAATAAAGGGCTTCGCGTCTACAGGGGCTTCCCGTCAACACGGGCTTTTCTTTCAACAGGCGCTTGCCGTCAACAGAGGCGTCAGTTTCAACAGAGGCTTCCGTCAATACAGGCTTCTCTTCCCGTCATAGGGCTTCCCGTCAACACGGGCTTTTCGTCAACAGGGGCTTTCCGTCAACAGAGGCTTTCCGTCAAGGGGCTTCCCGTCAATAGGCTTTCCATGTCAAGAGATACTTCCAGTCAACGGTTTCATGTCAATTGAGGCTTCCCGTCTACAGAGGCTTCCCGTCAACAGGGGCTTTCAACAGGGGATTCCCAACAATAGAGGCTTCGCGTTAACACGGGCTTTCTCGACGACAGTGGACTTTCCGTCAACAGAGGCTTTCCGTCAACAGGGGCTTTTTCCGTCAACAGGGGCTTTCCGTCAACAGAGGCGTCCTGTTAACAGAGACTTCCCGTCAACAGAGGCTTCCCGTCAATAGGGGCTTCCCGTCCGTCAACAGAGGCTTTCCAATAGAGTTTCCATCAACAGGGCTTTCCGTCAACAGAGGCTTATCGTCAATAGGGCTTTCCGTCAACAGGGACTTTCCGTCAACAAGGCTTCCCGTCAACAGGGGCTTCCCGTCAATAGAGGTTTCGCGTCTGCAGGGCTTCCCGTCAACACGGCTTTCCGTCAACAGGGGATTGCCGTCAACAGAGGTTTCCCATCTACAGGGCTTCCCGTCAACACGGTTTTCCTTCAACAGGGGCTTGCCGTCAACAGGAGATTCCCGTCAACAGGGACTTCCCGTCAACAGAGGCTTTTCGTCAACAGGGCTTTCCGTCAACAGAGACTTCCCGTCAACAGAGGATTCACGTCAATTGAGGCTTCCAGTCAACAGATGCTTCCCGTCGACAGTGGCTTCCCCTAAGAAAGCTTGTCTAAAACATGAAGTACAGAGAAAAACTAGACCCGCCAAGCTTACAAAATTGCCGATTAATAAATTAATATATTCGTAATTTTACCTCGTAGAATGTGTCAGCTACGTATGTATGTATCTATTTTTGTTTGTATGTATGTATGTATGTATGTATCATTGGGGGCCCCGTGGCCCCCTTCCTCTGGCTACATCACTGACATGTATATAAAGACAATAACACTAGCGTCTCCACGAGCAAGACTCGAGTCCGTTCACAGGACTTGAGTACCCGTACAAGGAACAACACTCATGTAATAATAAATTGGTTTAAAGGTCAATTTGCCATATGTTTGCCTTCGATTATAATATAGGGCTATAAGAAATGGAGGGAGAACAAAAGTTGAATGTGTGGAATGGAATGCAATGGCAGGATTTCGCATCCATGTTCAGCGTTGGAATTAAGATACATAATGCTTGTTTACTTTATTCCTTAGTCTCATTATCTAGGTGTCGGTTACTCGAGTCCGGGTCCAGTTTGACTCTCGAGAACTTGAGTCCAATATTTCGGACCCGTGTTGGCTATAAATAACACTAAAACATTAACTTAAACTTGTTCACTAACAATTTTAATTAATGTTCCTATTCGAAAAAAATAAATAAAAAAATAAATAAATAAATAAATAAGTAAATAAATAAATAATCAAAAAGAATAAAATTATTTTACCCTCACTGGCGGACTTCTGGCAGCTGCCCGTACGAGTATCTTCCACAGGGGCGACATCCTCCAAAATAAGTGAATTATCCTGGTCTAATTTCCGAGGAATCACACAAAACAACTTCGGAGCCCTTCGCATCCACATGACATTGTATTCACCTGGGAGCGGCACCGTATCTGGAACAACAGTGCTCGTGTTTGACGCCAAGTCGACAAGTTGTGGAAAAAAAAACTTTCTCAAAAATACCCTCCATCCACGGTGACGATCCTTACCCCACCTCCCTTCGTCCCGTCCTGACTTACTCCAAAAATTTAATTTCATTACCCTATATCACAATATTGACCGTATTACAAAGAAAAATTCTTCAGTGTGACGTATTTCGTCTATGACGTAATCAAGTGACTAGATACGTTAACTCATGCATGTTCAGAATTTTAATAAAGCAATTTAAATTTTCACTCAAGTTTTAACTTAACTTTCTGAAAATGGTGCTGTAACACAGCTAAGTGAAAAACGTATGCCTGTATTAATCAAGCAACTTAAGTTAAATATAACTAATTAAATAATAGAGAAAAACGTTAAGTCCGTGGTCGTTAAGGAAGTATTTCCTTTTTATAAACATCCGGTAGAATTTACTTCCTTTTTCTTTCTTCTTTTTTTTTTTTTTTTTTTTTTTGGGGGGGGGGGGGGGGGGGGGGGGTAAAGATGTGTAAATAAATATAACATGGGATTTGGGGGAATAAAAAACCAAAATAAAATAAAAACTAAACAAAAAAATACGAATGAAAAAAATACACACACGCACACACGCATACACACTCTCACGACCCCATAGTGAACCAGTATTTTGTTGGTGTTATTTTAATATCAAAAGCAGAAGCTTACTGATCAACATAACCACAGGGGTGGATGACATTCACAAACATGTTTTAACTGAACGTTAGGCTATTGGGCATTTAAAAAATTACACCTGGGACCCTAATCTCGATTCAGATTCAAAACTTTTGAAAGTTTTGAATCTCAATCGAGATTACTGGGGCCCGTACCACGAAGCGATGTTAGCACTACTATCGCCGTAAATACCTACCATGAGACCTTCATTTGATTTTGTACGATCGCCATTTCGTTACACGACGCGGCGTAGCTTACTATCGTCGTAAATTACAGAGAAAATTATATCATTTCGGAGTTCCGATTATTTCCGGTTTAGCGCAATGAATTCTGGGAGAGGTCACAGGTCAATGTTGCCTACTTTTGGTAGCGGGAATCGAGTAGGCCTATACCGTACGTCATCTATTTCCTGATTCGAATTTGTTGTTTTTTAACGTAAAAAAGAAGAAGAAAAAAGGAGAAAATGTGCACTGATTGCAGAGATATAATCAGCTACGGTTTTATAATTATTTTCTAGACAAAGAAATTCCAAAACAGTCCACCAAAAGCAACATATCCCCGTATCAATTTGCTCTACCTCAAATATATCGGCCGAGTGGGGTATTGTGTGTGTGTGTGTGTGTGTGGGGGGGGGGGGGGGGGGGGGGGGGGTCACTTTGGAGTTGAATATCGATAAAAGTATGCATTGCAGATCACTGATTTTTTTTTTTTTTTTTATTTGCACAAAACCAGTACATTACGTTGTGCATTGATTAGAAAATGTTGATTTTGATACCTGGCTAATATGTCTAAAATAACGCGTGATTCAAAACGTGGTGTCAAGAAAACTATACCAACATTTACTGTATATGATGCTAAAAACAGCAGTCGATTGTCTGTTATTTTCCTCTCTTTTTTTTCTCTCTCTCTTTTTTAAAATACTCTTCTTCATTTCTTCAGGAACGTATTTTCCTTCCAACCATTTCAGATTTTCTTCTCATGTCCCATGACTGCAACCGTACTAGTATGGCTTATTATTCAATGCGTATAAGACTGGGTTTTGTCCCGGGAAAGTCGACAAATTTCAAAATGTTAGGAATAAAATTAACACTCGAAGAAATAAAGAATTCTGTGTATAATATTATATTATACAAAAAAAAAAAAAAAAAAAAAAAAAAAAGACAATGGGTTTAACAAAAAAAAAAATTAATGGGACAATCGAACAATGTTTTAGTACATTCACAAAATGTTGAGTAGGCCTATGTAATCAATAGTAGGTATAATATTATAGCATATTTTAACATTACGTGCAACTGTAAAAGTAAGTCATGTGTGAAAAAAAAATAGACGCATAATAATATTATACTAATTTTTATTTCCTAAGTTTTAATGTTCTACATTGCATACATATTTCGCTATTCAACTTCAAAGAGTGGGATTTTTTTTCAACAACCCGCTGTGTGTGTGTGTGTGTGTGTGTGTGTGTGTGTGTGTGTGTGTGTGTGACTAGTTTCTAATATGTTTAACCAAAACTCTACAAATCTGATATTTTGTGCAGACTGTCCCAAAGTGAGTGAGTGCTCCGCAAGGCTCAATGGGTAGGTGTAAACCACTTCCACCGTCCAGTGATCCATAACTGGTTCAACAAAGGCCATGGTTTGTGCTATCCTGCCTGTGGGAAGCGCAAATAAAAGATCCCTTGCTGCTAATCGGAAGAGTAGCCCATGTAGTGGCGACAGTGGGTTTCCTCTCAAAATCTGTGTGGTCCTTAACCATATGTCTGACGCCATATAACCGTCAATAAAATGTGTTGAGTGCGTCGTTAAATAAAACATTTCTTTCTTTCTTTTTCTTTTTTTCTAAAAGTTATTTATGTGTGTTAAATAATACTGATGACATTTTAAAATCTAACTTTTATTCCAGATTATAAATTGTATATTTGCATTTGGATTTTAAAAATATTATTTAGTTTTTTAATATTATTACTTTTGTATGGCTATTAAATAATGATAACGGAAAATTGCCCCTGTATTAAAAGCAGTTTCCCTTTCTTTTTGGGGGGTTCTGCCTTCATATTTTAGACTATGACTGTGCGTGCCATAATTCATTTTAACAAAACCCCAAGTGTGTTTCACTGGGTGTTTATTTTCATAAATGTTCAGTCCATTTTGTTTACTGAACCAAAAGAAAACTGTTGCAGTGGTGGTAGGATTGGGTGTGTGGGTAGGTGTGGGGCTCATAATCCACATGAAAAAAACAATTGTTTATTTGTATAAATTCGGACAAAGTATATTATCGTCGTCAAGTGCAGGTAATCAAGTTGAGTAAACAATTTACCTGTCGCGTATTTCTTTGTTATTTCTCTCTCCCTCTACCCTTGTCTACCTCTCCCCTCCTCTCCTCTCTCCACCCTCTCTATCTCTCTCTCTCTCTCTCTCTCTCTCTCTCTCTCTCTCTCTCTCTCTCTCTCTCTCTCTCTCTCTCTCTCTCTCTCTCTCTCTCTCTCCCCCCCCCCCCCCCTCTGCACACACGCCTGTATAAGAATCACCACGCATTGTTACACGGGGGAGTGGGGCGGGACGTAACCCAGTAGTAAAGTGCTCGCGCAGTCGGTTTGAGATCGATCCCTGTCAGTAGACCCATTGGGCTATTTCTCGCTCCAGCCAGTGCACCAGGACTGGTATATTAAAGGTTGTGATATGTGCTATCCTCTCTATTGGACGGTGCATATAAAAGATCCCTTGGTACTAATCTAAAAGCCATATAACCGTAAATAAAATGTGTTGAGTGCGTCGTTAATTCCTTTTTACATGGGTTACGTTAAAAATAATACTGTCAGTAGAATGAATGAAAAACACAGAGAAAAGTTTTAAGGCCAGCTCATTTTGCCCGAATGTCTTATTGGTTTTTACCCGAATTCGAAGATTGCCTCCCCCCCACCCCCGGACGCTTATGGAATGTGTTTGACCTTTTTTTCTTTCATGTTTTTGTTCCCACGACTGGTATATCAAAGGCCGTGGTATGTGCTATCCTGTCTGTGGGATGGTGCATATAAAAGATCCCTTGCTACTAATGGAAAAATGTAGCAGGTTTTCTCTCTATCACTGTCAAAAATGACCATATGTTTGACATCTAATAGCCCATGATTAATAAATCAATGTGCTCTAGCTGTGTCGTTAAACAAAACAAACTATTTTATTTATTGACCTGTTTTCCAGTTATCTCCCTCTATATTTGCATTTCTATATTTTATTAGTATGCTGGGTGTTATATATTGGTCCCCCATTTTTATTTATTTATTTGGCAAGACTATTTGCCTCTATTTTATTATTATTTGTTTTTAATTTGCACCCCTTCCTAAATATATACTGCACTTTTAATGACTGTTAATAACTGGATTACTATAAAAAAAAAAAAAAAATCTTCTTTTTCTATGTATTTAATTTTATTTATTTTCATTATTATTTTTGTATTATTATTATTTAGTTTAATTTAATTTAATTTTATTTTATTTTTTATTTTATTTTATTTTTTTATTTTATTTTATTTTATTTTATTTTATTTATTTTTTATTTTATTTTATTTTATTTATAAATAAATGTATTTATATATTTTGTTTATTTATAAATATTAAACGATACACTGTTCCTTTTGTTTACAAAAGTTCATTGTAAGCGCAACGTTAGGTTCCAGAATGCCATGCGCGGCGAGGAGTTCCCTCAATCTAAAAATAACGCCACCGGATAGCTAGTCGCAACGTCATTTACGTTTATGCATACCAAAAAGCGAATAAATTTAAACGCGATTAGCAATCCGCGTTTAGCCGCTATCCGCGTTTAGTTTTATCCGCTCCTCGTGCATACTGCCCCTGGTGTTTGCATAAGTAAAGTATGCATGAAATTGGGTTCTGGGTAGTTATTCCTGAGTATAAATACACTGCCAATCTATGGATTGCTCCCCCCGCCTGTCACCAACATTGGACTGCTGGTGCTCCCTTGCACTTGCCAGTGCAGGCGTTCCCTCTCTACAACCCTCCCCCAACCCTTTCCTGTCCTGGACAGTGGGAACCGATAACCGTGTGCTACAACAGATTGCTCTGAATGTGCACGTAAATATCTTTGTTTGTTTGTTTGTTTGTATGGATTGCTGGTCGAGGTTTTTTTGGTGGGTTTTTTCTGTTGTGTACTCTATATATGGCATAAAAGATCCCTTGCAGCTAATCGGAAAGAGTAGCCCATGTAGTAGCGATAGCGGGTTTCCTCTCAAATCTCTGTGTGGTCCTTAACCATGTGCCTGACGCCATATAACCGTAAATAAAATGTGTTGAGTGCGTCGTTAAATAAAACATTTCTTTCTTTCTTTCTGTATTCCAACAACCATTAAGAGAAACATTATAATAATTTATTAAATGGACAAAAAGGTGATTGTACTGTTCCTTTGAAAGAATGATATTAGTCTAACAAAATGTGTAAAACGCACTGAAATAAAGCATTAAAGTATAGGTATTAGTGGTGTGCATGTATAAGTACTTAGTATAATTGAATATTGTCCCAGTTTCCCGTGATTGGTATATATAAAATCTCATATGTGCTGTCCTGTGTCGAGAAGTGTATAATAATGCTGCTAATGAAGAACTGCCTCATACCAAATGTTTGACATCAAATAGCCGATGATTAAAAATCAATGTGCTCTAGTGGTGTCATGAAACAAACATAAACACTACCTTTATAACTACATGTTAAAGGCATTCACAGAATCTAGTTAAGTTTGAAGATTGATAATAAAATTTGGTATATTATGTACCACCACACAAAACCCACAAACAAACAAAACCCACACGCACACATGCATACATACAACCCCGTAAAAAGAACAAACAGAAATGCGAATGTAAAAGGCATTTATTAAACAAAGGTCAAAACTACAAAGCAGATTTATCAAGGCAATGTCAAATATGACTGCAGTAATATGACTGCACGTGTAAATGCTTGAGTTTATATCAGCTTATAAGGATATGAAGTTTACTGTAGCAAATTCTTCCAGAAAGGACTAAATACTAGCTGCAAATTTAAAATAAAACAAAATTATTATTATTATTATTATTATTATTACTATTATTATTATTATTATTATATAACCACCATTACCATCATAATAAACAACACAAGTATTAAACAACAATAATTATTACTACACTACCACTACTAGCACTACTACTACCAACACTACTACTACAACTACTACTACTACTACTAATATTATTATTATATGTCGGATCAACATCTAGTATTTAAAATGTTTCTACTGGATAAACCCCTCTTGCATTTTCAACTACTTTTTATCCAAACATACATATGCGTCCTATGCGAGCACCCGTTGATTTGATTTCACACGCGTTCATGAATTCCATTCTACTTTGTTCTGTAACATAGTTTTTTTTCCATAAAAGGCAACCCAGCACCATGGCACAAAGAACAGAGGTTTCTGACAACACATTTGTAAGAACATTTAATGTTTTCTTATAATGTATACATCCTATAGTGGCTTCACTACTAGCAGCCAGCACAGAAAATGTTTCCACTAGAAGATAGTCTTGCACTTCCTGTGCTACACTAAATATGGAGGAACACTGTTGAAGCACACGTTCAGTTCAGTTCAGTTCTGTTCACTGGTTTTCAGTTCAGTTGAGGTCTGATAATTTTAATCTCTTTAGGAACCATTTCATTGGATGTAAACTCGTAAACCTCGTGCTGAACTAAATACCGGTATAAATGAACACTTTTGAAGTTCAGTTCTTTCTTTCTATTACTGTATTAGCTTGCCTACATCCAAAAGAGGATCCGGTACGTCCATCCCACGCCCGTTCAATTCTGTTCATTGGCGTTCAGTTCAGTTCAGATGAAGTCTGATAATTTCTTTGAGAAGCTTGAACTGCCTTTTTCCAGAAATCTATACAGTTCAGGATAGGACAACACACACTGCACACTTTATTAATGCATTATTGATGCACCAGGTGTACCCAGAAAAAGCCCAATGAGTCCATAAGGGTAATCCATCCTGCGACCGATCGCACCGCATAGACATTTTATCATCAAGCTAAATCCAGATTCTTCATCATTGTGTTTAATGTGTCCATTGTTTAAAGTTGTCTCCACTTTGACTTGTTTCTTTATAGTCCATATTAACTGAAGGTTTTCGTGCATCTGAACCACAAAGATTGTTTATTATGAGACAGCGTTCAGTGTTTTAATACGCTATATGGTAGGCATCTAACTATTCTCAGATTGAATAGCTTGATTCCAGTAGATTTCAAATCTCAGTTAGGTCCACAATTTGTCGTGTATGGGAGTTATATTGGTAAAAATGTCTTTAGGCTCTACCGTTGAACAGCTAGGTCCACCATCTATCTTCAGAGTCACTGCAGATGTTGTGCACGTATTTACTGTTAATAGCGTCAAAGCTGCTTTCTCCTTCTATACATGCTTTCTCCAGGATCAGTCGAAAAACAGATGCCATCAGTACCTGACCTGATCGTTGACCTCGTGTTGTGCTGAAGATATATTAAGCACTCTATCAGTCTCCCCTCTTCTATACTCAGCTGTGCAGCTGACCATTGGCTTGGGCTTGGCAACTCTGTTCTGTGTCAGTCTTCTGTCCATCTGTATTCATATGAGATTCTTGTCCGCCACATACCTGAGACACTCCTGCAGGGAGTAAACGAACTCCATGCTGGGACAACCGAAATTTTGTGTTGGCCGGGAGATATCCCAGGACTGCACTAGATCCAAAAGTGACGAATGACGGCGAAGGGTCTGATCACCTGAAATACAAAATGCATACATTACAGTACATTTCGAGTCTAACACCAAACTAGTCTTAGATTGTATTAAAAAATATATATATATGTATAGGTTATCAGCCCGTGAAATTCAGACAAGTTTGCTACACCAGTTAAGTGCCGTCGAAAATCAATTTTGCAACGGCACTACCGCGGCAATTTTAAAGAAAAGATTAATGCTGTTAAAATTATTCATATATGATTCCCTGCAGTAATAATATGCTAAAACATGACACCTCAACTTTACTTTGGTAAACTTCTATACTGGAATAAACCAATTTAGATTAGGGGCGGGACGTAGCTTAGTAGTAAAGCGTTCACTTGATGCGCGGTCGGTCTAAAATCGACCCGCCAGTGGACCCATTGGGCTATTTCTCGTTCCAGCCAGTGCTCCACGACTGGTGTAACAAAGGCTGTGGTATGTACTATCCTGTATGTGGGATGGTGCATATAAAAGATCCTTGCTGCTAATCGAAAAGAGTAGCCCATGATGTGGCGACATCGGGTTTCCTCTCTCAATATCTGTGTGACGCCATATAACCGTAAATAAAATGTGTTGAGTACGTCGTTAAATAAAACATGTCCTTGCTTCCGATTTATATTAATTGAGAAAACATTGGTCCACACTAGATTATAAATGCTTTATTCTGGGATCTGTAAATGGAAATAGTTCAGAGAAAAATGCCTACAGACTTTTCACCACTCTTAGATTTGCGACGACAATGAAATGCTGTCGCAAATCATGTTTGCGATAGCTTTTGCAACGGCATTGCCGATTGCCGCCGCGAATTTCGAGGGCTGGGTTATGTGTATTGGCCTCAATCGCGAATTTTGTTGTTTTTGTATTAAAAATATTTTTGTGCCGTCTGTTTTGTCATTTTGTAAGAAGGAAGGAAGGAAATGTTTTATTTAACGACGCACTTGACACATTTTATTTACGGTTATATGGCGTCAGATATATGGCTAAGGATCACACAGATATTGAGAGGAAACCGACCAGGGAGATTGATTGTGTTAAAAATTAAGTGTATAGGTTATGGGTATTGGCTTCTATCATGAATTTCGGATTGTATGTCAGTTTTTATAAAATTCACGTGTAAAAACTCTTGAAATTCTAGATTAAGTTCCTACTGCCTATCTACATAAAAGTGTCAACATATTGAATTAATCCGCTGCTTCCTTCCAGGGGAATTGGCATTTCTAATGTTAAGTCCGCCCCCTTTCAGGGAATGTCTTTCATTTTTCAAATGGGAAAATCAGTGTTTGCCGAGAAGTTTTGAAGTTACAACAATATTGTTTTCACTGTTGTAATCTACTCCTTTGAGTGTAGTAAAATGTTGCTTTATATTTTGTAACTATTTAAATGTTTCACATAGATTTTTCAAATAAAAAATACACATATTTGTGCAGTATGTATGTTTAAATTTCTGAATGTGTATGATACGATTGATAAGTTACTGCTTTATTATTAGGTGAAATATGAAACAAGTCTATAATGAAGTTTTCATATAAGAAAAGATTACAAAACAACATTAGAAAAACAAAACGAATTTCGTTTCTTTCATGGCTACCGGCCTCGTTGGCGTTGTGGTTAGGTCATCGGTCTACAGGCTGGTAGGTACTGGGTTCGGATCCCAGTCGAGGCATGGTATTTTTAATCCAGATACCGACTCCAAACCCTAAGTGAGTGCTCCGCAAGGCTCAATGGGTAGGTGTAAACCACCTGCACCGACCAGTGATCCATAACTGGTTGAACAAAGGCCATGGTTTGTGTTATCCTGCCTGTGGGAAGCGCAAATAAAAGATCACTTGCTGCCTGTCGTAAAAAGAGTAGCCTATGTGGCGACAGCGGGATTCCTCTAAAAAACAGTGTCAGAATGACCATATGTTTGACATCCAATAGCCGATGATAAGATAAAAAAATCAATGTGCTCCAGTGGCACAAACTTTACTTTCATGACTAACAGCTGGCGAGTGTATGTGTAATGCAACTAGGTCAGGATAAGGATAAAAGGATCAGATGTGCTCCAGAGAGAGAGCAGAGAGCTGAGAGAGGAGAGAGAGAGAGAGAGAGAGAGAGAGAGAGAGAGAGAGAGAGAGAGAGAGAGAGAGAGAGAGAGAGAGAGAGAGAGAGAGAGAGAGAGAGAGAGAGAGAGAGAGAGAGCGAACGGGGATGAGGAAGGAGACAGAGGGAGGGGCTGACGTGCGAGTGCAAATACCTGACTGCTTTAAGTGTACATTTTTGTAGATTATGCTGCCTTAATATTTAAAAAATAAACTTAAAATTAGTCAGTATAGTATCTACAACAATTTTGGTACTTACTAGCGTACTTCTGCAACTAAGGCCCATTTTTAATACGGGTGATAAAATATTTAAAATTAATTACTGACAGCCTTAATTCACCACAAAAAGATAGAACTCGTATCAAAGGCTGTGACAGGTGCTATCCCGTCTGTTGGATGGGGAATATAGCCAAAAATCCCTTACAACTAATGGGAAAATGTAACGGGTTTCCTCTCTAAGACTATATATAAAATGTTTGGTATGCAATAGTCGATTAATAAATCATCTGCTTTAGTGGTACCGTTAGTAAGGCCTCCACGAGTCCAAAATATTGGACTCGAGTACTCGAGGGTCGAACTCGACCCGGACCCGAGTACCTGACACTTACACTAGATGATGATCAGATTAAGAAATACAGTTAAATACCATTCTGCATCTTAATTTCAGCGCTGAACATAGATGCCAAATCATGCCATTGTATTACATTTACAAACTGGTTGATATGTTCCCGTCAACAGTGCTTTCCGTCAACAGGGGCTTCCCGTCAACAGAGGCTTCCCGTCAACAGGCGCATTTCGTCAACAGTGGACTTCCCGTCAACAGAGGCTTTCCGTCAACAGGGACTTCCCGTCAATAAAGGCTTCGCGTCTACAGGGCTTCCCGTCAACACGGTTTTCTTTCAACAGGGGCTTGCCGTCAACAGAGGCGTCCAGTCAACAGAGGCTTCCCATCTATAGGGCTTCCCGTCAACACGGCTTTTCGTTAACATGGGCTTTTCGTCAACAGTGGCTTTCCGTCAACAGGGGACTCCGTCAGAGGCTTCCCGTCTACAGAGGCTTCCCGTCAACAGGGGCTTCCCGTCAATAGAGGCTTCGCGTCAACACGGCTTTTCGTTAACAGGGGCTTTCCGTCAACAGGGGCTTTCCGTCAACAGAGGCTTTCCGTCAACAGGGGCTTCCCGTCAATAGAGGCTTCGCGTCAACAGGGCTTCTTCCCGTCAACAGAGGCTTCCCGTCAACAGGGCTTGCCGTCAACAGAGGCGTCCCGTCAAACAGAGGCTTCCCGTCAACAGGGCTTCCCGTCAACAGATACTTTCCAGTCAACAGAGTTTTCCGTCAACAACTTCCCGTCAACAGGGCTTCCCGTCAACAGAGGCTTCCTATCAATAGAGGCTTTCAGTCAACAGAGGCTTTCCGTCAACAGAGGCTTCCGTCAACAGAGGCTTTCCGTCAACAGAGCTTTCCGTCAACAGGGCTTCCCGTCAAAGAGGGCTTTCCGTCAACAGAGCTTCCCGTCAACCTTCACGTCAACAGAGGCTTTCCCGTCTTTCCACAACAGGATTTCCGTCAACAGAGGCTTCCCGTCAGTAGGGGCTTCCTATCAATAGAGGCTTCCAGTCAACAGAGGCTTTCCGTCAATAGAGGCTTCCCATCAACAGAGGCTCCCCGTCAACAGAGGCTTCCCGTCAACAGGGGCTTCCCGTCAACAGGGGCTTCCATCAATAGGGCGTCAAACAGAGCTTCCCGTCAACAGAGACTTCCCGTCAACAGAGGCTTTCCATCAACAGGGCTTTCCATCAACATGGATTTCCGTCACCAGAGGTTTCTCGTCAATAGAGGCTTCTTATCAACAGGGACTTTCCGTCAACAGAGGCTTTCCTTCAACCGGAGGCTTCCCGTCAATAGAGATTTCCGTCTACAGTGTTTCTAGGCAACAGAGGCTTCCCGTCTATAGGGGCTTCCCGTCAATAGAGGCTTCCCGTCAACAGAGGCTTTCCGTCAAAAGAGGCTTCCCGTCAACAGGGGCTTCCCGTCAACAGAGACTTCCCGTCAACAGGAGCTTCCCGTCAACAGAGACTTCCCGTCAACAGGGACTTCCCGTCAACAGAGGCTTTCTATCAATAGAGCTTTCCATCAACAGGGCTTTCCGTCATCAGAGGCTTCTCGTCAATAGAGGCTTCTTCCCAACAGGGACTTTCCGTCAACTGAGGCTTTCCGTCAACAGGGCTTTCCGAAAAACAGAGGCTTCCCGTCAATAGAGGCTTACCGTCAACAGGGGCTTCCCGTCAACAGAGGCGTCCCGTTAACAGAGACTTCCCGTCTACAGTGCTTCCCGTCAACAGAGGCTTCCCGTCTATAGGGGCTTCCCGTCAATAGAGGCTTCCCGTCAACAGAGGCTTTCCGTCAACAGAGACTTCCCGTCAACAGGGCTTCCCGTCAACAGAGGCTTCCCGTCAACTTCCCGTCAACAGAGGTTTTCCATCCATAGGGTTTTCCATGAACAGGGCTTTCCGTCAATAGAGGCTTCTCGTCAATAGAGGCTTCTAGTCAACAGGGGCTTCCCTTCAACAGGGGATTTCCGTCAACGGGGGCTTCCCGTCAACAGGAACTTCCAGTCAAGATAGGTTTTCCATCAACAGGGCTTTCCGTCAATAGGGCTTTCCGTCAACAGGGACTTCCCGTCAACAGTCTTCCCGTCAACAGGGGCTTCCCGTCAATAGAGGTTTCGCATCTACAGGGCTTCCCGTCAACACGGTTTTCCTTCAACAGGGGCTTGCCGTCAACAGGAGATTCCCGTCAACAGGGACTTCCCGTCAACAGAGGCTTTTCGTCAACAGGGCTTTCCGTCAACAGAGACTTCCCGTCAACAGAGGATTCACGTCAATTGAGGCTTCCAGTCAACAGATGCTTCCCGTCGACAGTGGCTTCCCCTAAGAAAGCTTGTCTAAAAACATGAAGTACAGAGAAAAACTAGACCCGCCAAGGTTACAAAATTGCCGATTAATAAATTAATATATTCGTAATTTTACCTCGTAGAATGTGTCAGCTACGTATGTATGTATCTATTTTTGTTTGTATGTATGTATGTATGTATCATTGGGGGCCCCGTGGCCCCCTTCCTCTGGCTACATCACTGACATGTATATAAAGACAATAACACTAGCGTCTCCACGAGCAAGACTCGAGTCCGTTCACAGGACTTGAGTACCCGTACAAGGAACAACACTCATGTAATAATAAATTGGTTTAAAGGTCAATTTGCCATATGTTTGCCTTCGATTATAATATAGGGCTATAAGAAATGGAGGGAGAACAAAAGTTGAATGTGTGGAATGGAATGCAATGGCAGGATTTGGCATCCATCTTCAGCGTTGGAATTAAGATATATAATGCTTGTTTACTTTATTCCTTAGTCTCATTATCTAGGTGTCGGGTACTCGAGTCCGGGTCCAGTTTGACTCTCGAGAACTTGAGTCCAATATTTCGGACCCGTGTTGGCTATAAATAACACTAAAACATTAACTTAAACTTATTCACTAACAATTTTAATTAATGTTCCTGTTCGAAAAAAAAATAATAATAATAAAATAAAATAAAAATTAATAAATAAATAATCAAAAAGAATAAAATTATTTTACCCTCACTGGCGGACTTCTGGCAGCTGCCCGTACGAGTATCTTCCACAGGGGCGACATCCTCCAAAATAAGTGAATTATCCTGGTCTAATTTCCGAGGAATGACACAAAACAACTTCGGAGCCCTTCGCATCCACATGACATTGTATTCACCTGGGAGCGGCACCGTATCTGGAACAACAGTGCTCGTGTTTGACGCCAAGTCGACCAGTTGTGGAAAAAAAAACTTTCTCAAAAATACCCTCCATCCACGGCGACGATCCTTACCCCACCTCCCTTCGTCCCGTCCTGACTTACTCCAAAAATTTAATTTCATTACCCTATATCACAATATTGACCGTATTGCAAAGAAAAATTCTTCAGTGTGACGTGTTTCGTCTATGACGTAATCACGTCACTAGATACGTTAACTCATGCATGTTCAGAATTTTAATAAGGTAATTTAAATTTTCACTCAAGTTTTAACTTAACTTTCTGAAAATGGTGCTGTAACACAGCTAAGTGAAAAACGTATGCCTGTATTAATCAAGCAACTTAAGTTAAATATAACTAATTAAATAATAGAGAAAAACGTTAAGTCCGTGGTCGTTAAGGAAGTATTTCCTATTTATAAACATCCGGTAGAATTTACTTCATTTTTCTTTCTTCTTTTTTTTTGTTGGGGGGGGGGGGGGGGGGGGGGGGGGGGGGGGGGGGGGGGGGGGGGGGTAAAGATGAGTAAATAAATATAACATGGGAGTTGGGGGAATAAAAAACTAAAATAAAATAAAAACTAAACAAAAAAATACGAATGAAAAAAATACACACACGCACACACAATCTCACGACCCCATAGTGAACCAGGATTTTGTTGGTATTATTTTAATATCAAAAGCAGAAGCTTACTGATCAACATAACCACAGGGGTGGATGACATTCACAAACATGTTTTAACTGAACGTTAGGCTATTGGGCATTTAAAAAATTACACCTGGGACCCTAATCTCGATTCAGATTCAAAACTTCTACTGGCGTCGTCAAACGACGCCAGTAGAAGTTTTGAATCTCAATCGAGATTACTGGGGCCCGTACCACGAAGCGATGTTAGCACTACTATCGCCGTAAATACATACCATGAGACCTTCATTTGATTTTGTACGATCGCCATTTCGTTCCACGACGCGGCGTAGCTTACTATCGTCGTAAATTACAGAGAAAATTATACCATTTCGGAGTTCCGATTATTTCCGTTTAACGCAATGAATTCTGGGAGAGGTCACAGGTCAATGTTGCCTACTTTTGACAGCGGGAATTGAGTAGGCCTATACGTCATTTATTTCCTGATTCGAATTTGTTGTTTTTAACGTAAAAAAGAAGAAAAAAAAGGAGAAAATGTGCACTGATTGCAGAGATATAATCAGCTACGGTGTTATAATTATTTTCTAGACAAAGAAATTCCAAAACAGTCCACCAAAAGCAATTCATCCCCGTATCAATTTGCTCTACCTCAAATATATCGGCCGAGTGGGGTTTTGTGTGTGGGGAGTGTTTGTTTTTTTATATTTGGGGGGGGTTAAACCGTCTGTCTTGGAGTTGAATATCGATAAAAGTATGCATTGCAGATCACTTGGGTTTTTGTTTTTTTAATTTGCACAAAACCAGTACATTACGTTGTGCATTGATTAGAAAATGTTGATTTTGATACATGGCTAATATGTCTAAAATAATGCGTGATTCAAAACGTGGTGTCAAGAAAGCTATACCAACATTTACTGTATATGATGCTAAAAACAACAGTCGATTGTCTGTTATTTTCCTTCATTTTTCTCTCTCTCTCTCTCTCTTTTAAAATACTCTTCTTCATTTCTTCAGGAATGTATTTTCCTTCCAACCATTTCAGATTTTTTTCTCATGTCCCATGACTGCAACCGTACTAGTATGGCTTATTATTCAATGCGTATAAGACTGGGTTTTTTGCCGGGAAAGTCGACAAATCTCAAAATGTTAGGAGCAAAATTAACACTCGAAGAAATAAAGAATTCTGTGTATAATATTATATTTAAAAAAAAAAAAAAAAAAAAAAAAAAAGACAATGAAAAAATAATAATGGGACAATCGAACAATGTTTTAGTACATTCACAAAATGTTGAGTAGGCCTATGTAATCAATAGTAGGTATAATATTATAGCATATTTTAACATTACGTTTTTATTACGTGCAACTGTAAAAGTAAGTCATGTGAGAAAGAAAAAAAATACACGCATAATAATATTATACTAATTTTTATTTCCCAAGTTTTAATGTTCTACATTGCATACATATTTCGCTATTCAACTTCAAAAAGTGGGATTTTGTTTCAACAACCCGCTGAATATATATATATATATATATATATATATATATATATATATATATATATACACACACACACACACACAGTGTGTGTGTGTGTGTGTGTGTGTGTGTGTGTGTGTGTGTGTGTGTGTGTGTGTGTGAGTGTGTGTGTGTAGACTAGTTTCTGATCTATTTAACCAAAACTCTACAAATCTGATATTTTGTGCAGACTGTCCCAAAGAATCTTTGTCAACTTTCAAAAATACTCAATCAAAGCACGGAGAAAATACATGTTAAATGTAATTAGATTTTTTAACTCTCAAAAGTTAGAAAAATTCCCTACTTGTTTTATAAATATCTAATCAAAACTACATGTAGTAGAAAACATTCTTTAAAAAATTGACGGACAACGGACGGACACTAGACAACTGTACAAGAAAAACTCTGCCACGGAAATCCAAGTAGAATTTAAAATAATGTGCTATCTGCATCTCATATTACCAGCATATACCAGTATCTTTAATGTAACATGAATCAATGTTGTTATCCAGATTCGGGCTTCTTGTTTTCTAATTCGGTCAAAAACCAGGCTGACCTCCAACAAAAATGGGAGCCCGTAGTGTAATCATGTTGCAGCTATGTTATTCATTGGCATATCACAGGCGTAGGAAGATGCCAAAACGGTGTGGGGGTGGTAACACACACACTCACACACACACACGCACAGACACACACACACCACAAATACACACACCACACATTTACACACACAGCCAAAAACATACACACGCACGTACGCGCACACACACACACCACGCACATACACACAGACACACACACATATACATACACACATAGACACATACACACTCACGCATGCACGTACACACACACACACAAACACAGATAGATAGATATATAGTTCTCTCTCTCTCTCTCTCTCTCTCTCTCTCTCTCTCTCTCTCTCTCTCTCTCTCTCTCTCTCTCTCTCTCTCTCTCTCTCTCTCTCTCTCTCTCTCTCTCTCTCTCTCTCTGTTCCAACTAGCGCTAATTTTCCGAATCCCATCAGACATGGGACACTGGCAAAAAATCCTGTATAAATCCATGAATAATATATAACCGGTCTCTGGTCAAACCACAATGTTGTTTTGTTAATATAACTTCTTCTTTTTTTAATTCATATAATTAAAAACAAAAATCAGTCTCTAAAAATCCTTAGCTAGTAGCAATCACGCGATTATGTCAGGACCGTTTTTCACAACGACTTAGTTTTAAAACAATATCTAAAACATTTGATAAACACTAAATTAGAGATATGTAAGCCAAAATACATTTTGTTTTGTAAATACGGCCCCTGACACCCTTATCTTATTTAGGTGGTACACGCCTGGAAATAATAAATTCAGTGACACATATTGGTCAAAATATGTGCCTGTCATAGCTGAAGACAAGTTAAGATGAAATTTGTAAATATTAAAATAATTAATTAGATGTTTTATGGTGTTAGTGATGTTTTATTAATAATGTAGTATTAATTACATCACATTATCATTTAGCATTAAGGTAACCTGCTATATGGTTAGCATTAACAATTTATTCTAGTGCTATAATTTTGGCTAAAACTATTTCCCTCTTTGATTGTGAAGAAACCTTTATATAAGCTATCCCACGCCTACTTGATATCTGTTGATTTTACAAACCGAAAGATAAAGCCAGCATGTTGTTTTGTTGGGGGGGGGGGGGGGGGGGGGGGGGGGGAGGGGGGATTGTTCTTTTTGTGTGTGTGTGTGGGGGGGTGTGTTTGGTGTTTGGTGTGGTGGTGGGGGTGTTTCTTTGTTTTTTGTTTTGTTTTGTTGGTTTAGGGGGTTTTTTGGTTGGGTTTTTTAAAATTAATTTTTGATCATTAACTACATATGATCAACGTGTAGAAATGATGAAAGAAACCAGTGCACCGCGACTGGTATTTCAAGGACAGTGGTATGTGCTATCTTGTCTGGGATGATTTAAAAGATCCCTAGCTACTAATGGAAAAATGTAGCGGTTGTCGTCTCTAGCCTATATATCAAATTTACCAAATATATATATATATATATAGTTCTTATGTACGGGTGGTTTAACCGAAAGAACGTCCTAAAACATTTTCAGAAAGATACTTCTTAGAATCCCTGTCGTTTACTTAACACCATATTGTGCTCTAGCCTTTTGTCATTGACTCTTTTAATATGATTTTACAAAAATCCTGGTAACTATTTCTTTTTCTTGATTCCGGTAAGTGAGATGAACACTATTTTGGTTTATTCTGCTATCATTAATTATAAAATCAAATGCTGCCCTTTCATCGGTGATTGCCTGCAATGAGCGTGTCATGTTTTGATTAATCTCAGGGTAATATGTTTTGTTGTTAGACCTGCTATAGATTCGTTGATTTCATTAAACAGCTTGGACTCCACACTTGATGTTGTTTTCACGTGTGGAATCCCATAGAGGTTTCACAGATATCTGTCAGCCTTACAGGTCTGTGCTATATACGTTTGGTTATTTACATTAAAATTAGTTGATTATGTCACAGCTATTAACGTGATCAAAATAGTATGATGGTATGAGGGAAGAGTGGCTCCAGGAATCGAGATAATGTAATCAAATTAACACCTTTAGATATGTTGAACCCTACGTGTTTCTCACATTTAAAGCTAAGGGAACCCAAACATGTAAATCCATTTACACCTCACCGGCCTCGGTGGCGTCGTGGTAGGCCATCGGTTTACAGGCTGGTAGGTACTGGGTTCGGATCCCAGTCGAGGCATGGGATTTTTAATCCAGATACCGACTCCAAACCCTGAGTGAGTGTTCCGCAAGGCTCAATGGGTAGGTGTAAACCACTTGCACCGACCAGTGATCCATAACTGGTTCAACAAAGGCCATGGTTTGTGCTATCCTGCCTGTGGGAAGCGCAAATAAAAGATCCCTTGCTGCTAATCGGAAGAGTAGCCCATATAGTGGCGACAGCGGGTTTCCTCTCAAAACCTGTGTGGTCCTTAACCATATGTCTGACACCATATAACCGTAAATAAAATGTGTTGAGTGCGTCGTTAAATAAAAATTTCTTTCTTTATTTCCATTTACACCTCATATACATTTGGTATTCATCTAACAAAAAGTAAAGCAAAAAAAACCAAAACAACCATTTTACACACGTTTGTGCCATTAGTTACACTTATACAGTGGGTATATGTGAAATATATGAGTGTATGCATGTAAATGTATTAATGTATATTATATGAACATACATACTTGTACGTGTGTACGTGTATAACCTACATAAAAGAACTCATTCTACTATTTTTGCAGTTAGTGTGTAATAACCCTAAATTAGTTTGGTGTTTGGTGTTTTCTTGTTTTCTTTATAAACTCGATTCTATGCATATATTATTGACAATATATTTGCACAAGAAACATTTGGCAACTTAGCTTACAGATAAAAGATAATAAAAAAAACTCGACTAGTTCAAATGTAAAAGTACGAAAGGGTTCATTACGTATACGCCTGCAAGTGTTACAAAGTTGTATGTGTGCATAAAAGTGAGAAATGTATTTAATTTCTATGTGGTATACACGTTTATCTTTTTTATGAGACAATCGGCAAGCGCCTGTTTATTGTTTTAAAATAGTTTATAATTTCAAATATGTCAAGTAGCATCCATTATAACAATGGCAGACATGGCCCACTGCTGTACATTAAAAAAAGAAAAACAAGATGTGATTTTGTAAGATTAGTTATAATGATTCCTTACACATCTATTTGACAGAATACTGTGTGATATATGTGTTATCACACGAACATATTCAACATATACTGACACACAATGAAAACGCAAAAACAACTTTTCATTGCAAATAACGACAAACTATTAATGAATTGATGGATAATGTAATATGACATGAATGACTGGTATTCATGAGATACATTCACATGGAAACATGGCCAGTTATCATCAGTAATCGAGTTGCATTCGTAATCGAAAAGTTCAACACACACACACACACACGCACACGCACACACACACACACACACACACACACACACACACACTCTATATCAAGGTCAGTATCTGGTGTGTCCACCATTGGCCTGTGAGCATGCGTGAAGACGACGGGGAAAGGATTGGCACAAACATCTCAAATAAGCCACAGGAATGTTCCTCCACTCCTCCTGCAACGCCTGTGCAAGCTCAGCGACGTTACGCGGCGGTGGCTGGCGGTGACGTACACGACGTCCTAACTCACGCCACATGTGTTCATTTGGGTTCAAATCCGGTGAAACGGCGGGCCAGTTCATAACGGTGATACCGGCTTGTTGCAGGAATGCTTGGGTAATTCTTGCAGTGTGTGGACGGGCATTGTCTTGTTGAAATAGAAGGGGACCTCCTGGTCTTCGGTAACGGCGCAAAAGTGGCTGGAGAACTGGTCTTAGAATAACGTCAACATAACGCTGGGCTGTAGGTTGGACTATACCAATTCAAATCCCATAGGCGACCATGTTAACGTTTGTGTTTAAAAACACTATATGCAATATGTCAACCAAACTATGACCCATAAATATCAGTACTACAACCCCTACCTCAAAGTATTAACTGCAGAAAATGGTACCTTTCACGGCTCATTTTCGGTATAACCAGATGTTTTTACAACACCCCTAGTTTCGCACAAAATTTTAGTACTTTTTTTTACATGTACCCCATACATGTTCCAAGCACAAGGCTACTTGACACAGTGGTACTAGATGAATTAAAATTGTATACATTTTTAGCCCAGATGAAACTAATTTTTTTTACAACCAACACACTCACATTTATAACCAATCACAGGACTTGTGGTGTTAACTTCTCTATCAAAAGTTGGGTGCACCTCGAACTTCGACCCAGCCGGAAATTAATTGGTATAGTGCTACCTTTACTGATAATATACATGTTTCAAAAGGTGGCGAATCATGTGTTTTTATAACAACCAGGATCTGGTGTCTTCTAACATAAACTGACAACTTCACTGAAACTGTTGTTTCTACAGTGCAACCTAATATAATGTACACCTCACAACGCACATGTGTTTTGGACAGTTTTGTACAAATGCAATATGTCATATTTGAAAAAATAATTTAAAAAAAATAATACTCCTGAAGATATTTACTGTCAGATGTGTGTGTGTGCTCAGCTATATGTGTAGAGACAACATGGATATCAGAGTACCTCAACTCCTTAAACCTATTCCACTGAAACACGTGTACTTGACTGACCCCTAGATTATGAAGACCTTAATAGGCACATCAAAGAAATATCAGTATTAAAAAAATGCAATGTCTGAGGAAGGAAAGATCACATGACTGCACCTGTATGAAGTAATGACTTCATGTCCTGCACATCACTGTTGGAGGGAAATCCTGTATGCTGAGTGTGGCTGTCTTCAAGTTACCATGTGCGGGAATTTCAAATCCATCAGCTATGCAGATTTTAAAAATGGACCATCAAAACCATTGGCAGCCACCAATATTCCTGACTATATTTTATGTATACCCTACTGTAGTGGAGGTTTTAAATATTTGTAATATTTGGAATTATCATGCAGCTTTCACATATTTATTTTTGATTCATTACTAAAAAAACATGTTTTTAAATGACATAATTACCCGAAATCTATTTTATTGCATTTTTTTCTAATCCAGATCAATACAATATGTATATTGGATGTATTCCTACAATCTGTAATCCAGCATATTATTTAGCTATTAACATTGGATAATACAGCTTTAACAATAAAATAAATTATCAACTTACACCAAGGTAGATAATCAAATCTGAAAAAATTGGTTCTAAATCTAGTATACACTTAAAATGCACTTCATGGGAGCAAACTAAGTGATTATTTTTTTTAAAGATTTGACCTGGAGACCTAAAGATATGTTAAACAAGCTTATTGTTATGCATAAATGAGAACAGAAGGCACAATAGTGACCAACAATTTAATTATGGCTTTGGTAAAGTTTTTCTTCAAATTAATTTTTGTGTGTGCATAAAGCTACAAATTTGTCTAAAATATGACTTAGCACCCTATAAGTATGTCAAAAGGATAATAAAAATCAAGGTCTTTAAGAAGTTAAGCTTTCAGAAGTACATATGAAACATTAACTATGTTTATGGAAATTAAAGACATTAACCCAATATTGGCACATGTTATTTTTAATATAAAAATAAATTGCTATTAAAATCTAAGTTCAGATTGCCTAGATATATTACCATATTTAAGAGTAGTTGTACATGGCAAGTCAAACACCATGTAAATAAAAATATTCAAATCTTTATAGTATGAATTATAGGCCAAAACCAACTTTTCCTCAGTGCAAATTTTTATTTAAACTCCATTCAGAGCCATGTACAGTAATTATTGTCAAGGTCAAGGTCATTGTGAACTTACATGGCCGAGTGACGGCTAATTAATCAAATAGTATAGTTTAATTTAATTAAATGACACAAATCATAATCCTTTTTATTATGCACTGAACATGTGCTATAGGTTGGACTATACCAATTCAAATCCCATAGGCGACCATGTTAATTAACGTTTGTGTTTAAAAACACTATATGCAATATATCAACCAAACTATGACCCATAAATATTAGTACTACAACCCCTACCTCAAAGTATTAACTGCAGAAAATGGTACCTTTCATGGCTCATTTTCGGTATAACCAGATGTTTTTACAACACCCCTAGTTTCGCACAACATTTTAGTACTTTTTTTTACATGTATCCCATACATGTTCCAAGCACAAGGCTACTTGACACAGTGGTACTAGATGAATTAAAATTGTATACATTTTTAGCCCAGATGAAACTAATTTTTTTTACAACCAACACACTCACATTTATAACCAATCACAGGACTTGTGGTGTTAACTTCTCTATCAAAAGTTGGGTGCACCTCGAACTTCGACCCAGCCGGAAATTAATTGGTATAGTGCTACCTGTAAGGGCATCGTGGACAATAATGAGATTACTCCTGAAATCACAGTTGATCACAAAAAAATATTTTAAAATATCTGTTTTGCGTTTTCATTGTGTGTCAGTATATGTAGGATATTGATTTTGTGTCAATACAAACGTTAACTGTCACGGTTCTGTTGGACCAAATTATTTCCCATTGCCGATAATGCTAACATTGTTTTAATGAAACTGATATAAGCAGCGTATCAACACACCCAAGCATCACCAAGTCTGGCACCTCACGTTAAATGTACGACCCGATCACCTCAGCCGATAATGCTACCGACGGAGATAAGTGCCGGCCTCTCGTTTCGGTGACCTATGTAACGGTTACTCGGGGCAAGTGTACAGTGCTCGTCTGATACGACGTCGATCTGGGCCCATTTGGGCTATTTCTCATTCCAGCTAGTGCACCACGACTTGTATATTAAAGGCCGTGGCATCTGCTCTCCTGTCTGTGGGATCGTGCATGTAAAAGATCCCTATACTACTAATGGGGAAAAAATGTAGCAGGCTCCCTCTCTTCCTCTCTAAGACTGCATGACAAAATTACAAAAATGTTTGTCATTCAATGGCCGATGATTAATAAGTCAATGTGCTCTAGTGGTGTCGTTAAACAAAACAAAACTAACGTTTTAACTGTAATATCAGTTATCCCTTCATGGGAATGGTCAGTTGTGTTTGTATTCTAATTAAACTAGCTCATTGTTGACCAACCAGCCGACATCTTTGTCATAAACATATTTAGTATGTTTTAATTATTATCTGTTGTGTGAGATCTAACTTGGTTTCGGGAGTCTTACGCATGCGTGTAATGATATGTAGCCAGCAGTCACTGCCAGTTAGTCGATAACAGATACCATCTTTGTATTGTCGTACAACCATTAAGCTGAATAAAGCCTGATAACAGGTTATATATATACTCAACAACGAAAGTTTAGCTAATGTTAAAAGAAATGGCATAACATTTATAAATTAACCTATTTTTATTAATTAGTATTCACATCTGAAATGTTTACGATTTACAAACAACATAAACTCACCAACCTTTTCCTTGACACAACAGGAGGACCTGGTTTTCTTTTAAGTTTATTCAACCATGGCAAATTTAGACGTCATAAAAGATATTTGCTAAACTTTCGTTGTTGAGTATATATCTTCATGTTCATTACAACACTTCCGAAATACGGTTAAAACTGGCCACAGAATAATCATTAACACTGGCCACATACCACAATAATGTACGCTGTATGTTTGTATAAAGCATTAGTGGCTATATCAACATTAATAGGCCCGTGGATGTTGTTTATGCATCGTTGCCTACCCGTTGTCTAGGTCTTTCTCCCAGAATATAGTGCTTCAAACAAACACACCCACTAAACCTGGTCCGAGTACATCCCTTTTACACAAACAGTTTTAAATTTGCATCATGGGTTGAAAAATGTTAAGACCAGCTCATTTTCTCCGAATGTCGACTGCCTGAATACGAAAATTTCATCCAGCACTGGGAGGAGCGGTTGTCTCTCCCCCGACTCACCCTTCCACCCACACCATCCACATCCGTACGCGTATGGCTGGAATTACCAAAATAGGCATTCAATGTTAACAAGTTATGTTTGCAAACTACATGCTCTCCCAGTCAACTTCAGTCTAATAGTTGTCACTTCAAAGCTGTCGGCCATAACACAGTCACAGTCAAACAGCAGACTTTTTGTGCGGATATATTTCCGTCATCTCCGTCAGAATATATATATATATGTCTGTGAACCATCTCAATGGATCACCGTCAGGTCCGTAGCCAGGATTTTGAAAGGGGGGGGGGGGGGACGTTTAGGCTTATGGTGAGGCACGAAGCGCCCGAGTTGCTTAAGGGGGTCTGGGGGCATATTAAAAAACAGAAACACCGGTAGGGGGGAGTTTCGACCGACCCCCGATCCTCCCCTACCCCATTGGCAACGGGTCTGACCGTTTGAGAGAAATAAAGTTCTGTTCTGTTCTGTCATCTAATGGGAAAATAATTGTGATATGTGGCCTACTAACAACATCAGATTAAAAAGGAAATGTTTCCGCGCTAGAGAAAAGTTTACAATCCACAATGTTTTATCGTGACACACAAGAGCTCCGCTCTCCCCACCCCACACCCACCCACCCACCCCCCAAAAAAAAAAAAATTAAACATTTTTTTAAAAACCCCAACAAAAAACAGTTAGATCCCTCACCATAGAATAATTGTTAAAACTACCAATATCAGATCGTCAGTTTACGACAATCTTCACAACCCATTTCTCCGACGTATCCAGTAAAGACGGGGAGGTAGTTAAGAACATCAACATGTCAATATTTACTCACACCAAGGTATACATCCAAAACACGTCAAGTCATTCATTTAACAAGAGGTCATTGGAAGTCCACTTACAAAATCTGTCGCCATTTACTCAGTGGAACGTAGGGGGTCACATTAACATACCTTCTAATAGTAATTCCCCGCTGGTTGCATGTTTTGGCTACATTATCTTCAAGTAGTGGAACGTAGGGGGTCACATTAACATACCTTCTAATAGTAATTCCCCGCTGGTTGCATGTTTTGGCTACATTATCTTCAAGGGGTGGAACGTAGGGGTCACATTAACATACCTTCTAATAGTAATTCCACGCTGGTTGCATGTTTTGGCTACATTATCTTCAAGGGGTGGAATGTAGGGGGTCACATTAACATACCTTCTAATAGTAATTCCCCGCTGGTTGCATGTTTTGGCTACATTATCTTCAAGGGGTGGAATGTAGGGGTCACATTAACATACCTTCTAATAGTAATTCCCCGCTGGTTGCATGTTTTGGCTACATTATCTTCAAGGGGTGGAACGTAGGGGTCACATTAACACACCTTCTATAGTAATTCCCCGCTGGTTGCATGTTTTGGCTACATTATCTTCAAGGGGTGGAACGTAGGGGTCACATTAACATACCTTCTAATAGTAATTCCCCGCTGGTTGCATGTGTTGGTTACATTATCTTCAAGGGGTGGAACGTAGGGGTCACATTAACATACCTTCTAATAGTAATTCCCCGCTGGTTGCATGTTTTGGCTACATTATCTTCAAGGGGTGGAAGGTAGGGGGTCACATTAACATACCTTCTAATAGTAATTCCCCGCTGGTTGCATGTTTTCGCTACATTATCTTCAAGGGGTGGAATGTAGGGGTCACATTAACATACCTTCTAATAGTAATTCCCCGCTGGTTGCATGTGTTGGTTACATTATCTTCAAGGGATGGAACGTAGCCCAGTGGTAAAGCGCTCGCTTATTGCGCGGTCGGTTTGGGATCGATCCCCGCCGATGGGCCCATTGGGCTAATTCTCGTTCCAGCCAGTGCACCATGACTGGTATATCAAATGCCGTGGTATTTGGTATCCTGTCTGTGGGATGATGCACGTAAAAGATCCCTTGCTACTAATGGAAAAATGTAGCAGGTGTCTTCTCTAAGACTATATGTCAAAATTACCAAATGTTTGACATCCAATAGCCGATGATTAATAAATCAATGTGCTCTAGTCGTGTCGTTAAACAAACTTTAACATTACCTTCAATCAATATTGAAACTACGGAAATTTTGGAATTTATGTCTTTTCATTAGCGAATTTCTTTTGCAAGCTAACGACAGTAGATATGCAAATATTTATTTTTTTGAATTTACAGAAAAGAATGACGCCGATACCAGAATACAAAAATAACAGTACACTTTATTCAAAATAAACGTTTATTCTTATTTAGGACCAAACTTAAACACAATAATATAAACAATCAACACAATTCATCAGTGCATGAGATATAGGATGGCTAAAAGCGAGTGCCATTTAATGCGGTGGGGTTATTATTAAAATATTTATTATATTTTATTTTACAACGTTGGTCAGCAGAAATGATTGACCAAACAGCTAATAAAACATGACACAAATCCAGTTTGATGTGATGCCATCAACGACCATAACCACATCAATGTCACCGACTGATTCAGAATACAAATACTGCAAATCGAACTGTCACGATGGTGTTGGCCAACTTGCCGATCTCTCGATTTCTATGACTGTCCAGTTACTAGTCTGAGCGCTCTTAAAACTCGTTAAAAATAGTTAATATTTCTCGCAAGAAAGTACATTTTGCAAGAAGAAACTTATAGCATTGTAAAAGGACCTTCTGTGTGTTTGAAATGAGAACGCTGTCGCAGTCATTGCCATTGGTTCAGTGTTCATATCTAAAAATAACTTCCAACTGTCCATCTTGATAAGACTGTTTAAATTTAACTTCTTTCTACTTAATATTATGTTTCACGATCCACTATTGATGGGGTCGTTTCAAACTAAATTTTAAAAGGCAACTATCTTGCAGTGCGCGTTCATTATGCTAAAATAAAAAAAATCCTATGACGGTACACCATCATAAACTTTTTAAAAATAATAATAATAAATAAATTTAAAAACCCAACCTTCAGAACGATTATTACGTTTCACGCCAAAGGTATTGAAAGCCGCTGACTCAAGTTCCCAGACAGTGTAAACTATTTTTGGCAATTACAGCTTTTGTTTTTGTTTTTCTGCCATCGATTGACTCATTACAAACACAGTTTTTCTTAAATGTTCATTTCTGTCAAATCCAAGTTTCTGATCGTCCTAATGTTTGTAGTACTTATCTCAAAATTATTAATAACAAAAAAAGTACTTTCCACAGAAACTATATGCCGTGACTTCACTGTGGGCTGAGAACGTTAGCATGACTGACAGATCACAAAAACACTAGAGGTGCAGGAGACGTCGTTGCTGCTGTGGCCGTCGTCTGGAGACATCTACTGGTGGATGTACTTCTCAACCATGGCGTAGTCCTTGCAGTGTCTGCCCAGCCAGATGAACTCCAGGCCGTTCATCCCGGGCCTGCAGACTCGGTTAGCGCACACCATCATGTCTTCAAACTGTGAATAAAACAAGCAGTTACCATATTGTACAGACTCGGTTAGCGCACACCATCATGTCTTCAAACTGTGAATAAAACAAGCAGTTACCATATTGTACAGACTCGGTTAGCGCACACCATCATGTCTTCAAACTGTGAATAAAACAAGCAGTTACCATATTGTACAGACTCGGTTAGCGCAAACCATCATGTCTTCAAACTGTGAATAAAACAAGCAGTTACCATATTGTACAGACTCGGTTAGCGCACACCATCATGTCTTCAAACTGTGAATAAAACAAGCAGTTACCATATTGTACAGACTCGGTTAGCGCAAACCATCATGTCTTCAAACTGTGAATAAAACAAGCAGTTACCATATTGTACAGACTCGGTTAGCGCACACCATCATGTCTTCAAACTGTGAATAAAACAAGCAGTTACCATATTGTACAGACTCGGTTAGCGCACACCATCATGTCTTCAAACTGTGAATAAAACAAGCAGTTACCATATTGTACAGACTCGGTTAGCGCAAACCATCATGTCTTCAAACTGTGAATAAAACAAGCAGTTACCATATTGTACAGACTCGGTTAGCGCAAACCATCATGTCTTCAAACTGTGAATAAAACAAGCAGTTACCATATTGTACAGACTCGGTTAGCGCACACCATCATGTCTTCAAACTGTGAATAAAACAAGCAGTTACCATATTGTACAGACTCGGTTAGCGCACACCATCATGTCTTCAAACTGTGAATAAAACAAGCAGTTACCATATTGTACAGACTCGGTTAGCGCACACCATCATGTCTTCAAACTGTGAATAAAACAAGCAGTTACCATATTGTACAGACTCGGTTAGCGCACACCATCATGTCTTCAAACTGTGAATAAAACAAGCAGTTACCATATTGTACAGACTCGGTTAGCGCAAACCATCATGTCTTCAAAACTTAAAACAAGCAGTTACCATATTGTACAGACTCGGTTAGCGCACACCATCATGTCTTCAAACTGTGAATAAAACAAGCAGTTACCATATTGTACAGACTCGGTTAGCGCACACCATCATGTCTTCAAACTGTGAATAAAACAAGCAGTTACCATATTGTACAGACTCGGTTAGCGCAAACATCATGTCTTCAAACTGTGAATAAAACAAGCAGTTACCATATTGTACAGACTCGGTTAGCGCAAACCATCATGTCTTCAAACTGTGAATAAAACAAGCAGTTACCATATTGTACAGACTCGGTTAGCGCACACCATCATGTCTTCAAACTGTGAATAAAACAAGCAGTTACCATATTGTACAGACTCGGTTAGCGCACACCATCATGTCTTCAAACTGTGAATAAAACAAGCAGTTACCATATTGTACAGACTCGGTTAGCGCACACCATCATGTCTTCAAACTGTGAATAAAACAAGCAGTTACCATATTGTACAGACTCGGTTAGCGCACACCATCATGTCTTCAAACTGTGAATAAAACAAGCAGTTACCATATTGTACAGACTCGGTTAGCGCAAACCATCATGTCTTCAAACTGTGAATAAAACAAGCAGTTACCATATTGTACAGACTCGGTTAGCGCAAACCATCATGTCTTCAAACTGTGAATAAAACAAGCAGTTACCATATTGTACAGACTCGGTTAGCGCACACCATCATGTCTTCAAACTGTGAATAAAACAAGCAGTTACCATATTGTACAGACTCGGTTAGCGCACACCATCATGTCTTCAAACTGTGAATAAAACAAGCAGTTACCATATTGTACAGACTCGGTTAGCGCACACCATCATGTCTTCAAACTGTGAATAAAACAAATAGTTACCGTCGGGCACAACAGCTGTAGGAAGTGCAGAACGACTTTGGACATTTCAATGTTTGAAATGGTCGGAACAACAACTACTGAAAATATTTCATCAATGAATAAATGGATGAATGAATGAATGAGTGAGTGAGTGAGTGAGAGAGCGAGCGAGCGACTGACTGACTGACTGACTGAATGAATGTTTAGAGACACCCCAGCATAAAGTAAAATCTGCCAAATGGTGTCAAACAAAGGCATATAAACGGACGAATGTCTATTATAAACATTTTATCCAGTGTATGAGTTGTGGAGTACAGAATGGAATGGGAAATAACCCAGTGAATCTCGCTTTCACTGAAACCAGTATGGACTTGTATAGCAAGACACACGTTTATCTGCCAGGTGACACTTATAACATTCAGAACGACATAGTTAATCCCCTGACAAGTCTGAGCCTTGCCTGGCGCGTGTGCAGGACAGTATAATGGGGGGGGGGGGGGGGGGACACTAGAAAAATCGCTTTGAGCGGGGGGGGGGGGGGGGGGGGCTGCAGTTACAACATACAAAAATTATCATGTTCAACTGTGGAATCGATCAGCACGTAGATGCCGGGAGCTAAGATGCAGCCACTAAAGGGTTTTTGTTTGCAGCGGAGGACCTGTGCCAGAACATCTCTCAACGAATCAGTCGTCTAAATAAGTCCATATAAGGCGTTATAGTCAATATGTTGAAAAACACCGTTTGTAGTTTGAAAGTGCCCTTTTGGTGTACATGTAAGTGTTGAAGATTATTGCTGAACCTCGATTTTCTTTTTCTTTTTACTTTATTTATTATTAATTGTCTCTAGTTATTTGAGACTAGGTAGGCTCTGCAACTGTTATTTTCAAAACACATTTCTTTTCTGCTCTCTTTTTTTTTCTTCTCCTTCTTCAACTTTTTTTCTTCCTTCTGTTTATTCCTTTTAACGTTTCTTCTCATTTCGTTCATTTTCTTTTTTTTAAAATTAAATTCACAAAAGCAAACCACAATAAACAAACAAACAAACAAAAAACATGTCATAAACTGTCTGTCTTTAAGGACTGGATCTGGAAAATGTGTAGGCCCATACTGGCGAAAAAAAAATGTATAATAAGATCAACACTAAATGAGTTCTATAAAACCTGTCACATAGTATTTATTTTGTCAGACTGGTAAACATTCTAAAACTTACGTGTCCATCAAAACAAACGTTGCAGACGAACAAGCAGGCGCCGTCCGGGCTCATTTCGGTCAATTTCCGCTCCGGAAGTACGGGCGATGACGTCACCATGCCCAGAAGCACAGCGAAGAGGAGTCCAAGTATACCAGGCATGGTTTTATCTTGTCAACGTTGATGGAACAGACTGAATTGAATAAAAGGAAACATTTTTGGGAATTTTTTTTTATTGAGAAATAAAAATAAAAAACTGGTTTCACGTTTTAACATTTGAGATGTGACTTTAAACGACTGACCTAGGGACGTGATTTAGCTCAGCTGGCTTCAAGAGTGCTCGCTGAAGGTGCTTGCGTTACAGGATCGAACCACCTCAGTGGATCTATTTAACTGATTATTTTTTCTCGTTCCAACTAGTGCACCAAAGGCCGTGCATTGTGTTTTCCTGTCTGCGGGAAAGTATATATAAAAGATCCCTTGCTGCATTAGGAACAAATGTAGCGGATTTCCTCTGATGACTACGTGTCAAAATTATAAAATGTTTGACATCCAATAACCGATGATTAATTAATCAATGTGCTCTAATGGTGTCGTTAAACAAAACAAACTTCTAGTAGACTGATTCTCAAACTTCATGATTTTAAATCTGCATTTATTAACTGAACTTTGAAGCACATATTGCATGTAAGGTTTCCAAAAAAAAAGAAGAAGAAAAGGACAGGATAAACTTAGAAGTTTAAACTAAATACTTTGGTTATACGTTGTGTATTGCGAGATGTTATTTATAATTTTAAAAAATATGTTTTTAATTAAAAATATAAAAGTAAGACCTTTCAAATATATTCATTCAAAATGAACTATAGTGAGAAGAAATGTGTGTACTTTTAGAAACTGCGACATGTCCCTTTAAACTGAATGTTGATCTTAACCAGCCAACGAGGCACTTTTCTATAGGCTGCGGGACAGATGAACTTAATATATCTCCACCATAAGAGATCTCGTGATGTATGGAAGTGTTACAGGCAGAATAGTAATAACACAAATTAAGAAGATGACGTTGGCGTAAAGCTGCTTAAATCTTGCTGCTTTGTTTTGTCGTCTGTCAAGCTGACAGTCATATATCATAATCCATCTATCCGCGTTGTTATTCAATAATCAACTTACACAAACACGACAACAGCATATCAGCGGCAACCATAATGGATGACTTATATCGTCTGGAAGGTGAACGCTTAAAGTAACACTCCTTAGTTTCTAACACCATGACATATTTTTCACTATTAGAGCCGGGTTTTGGGGTGGGTTTCTTTTATAATTTAAATTAGAAGTTACTTACATTTTATTGTTTAAAATATCCATTTTTGTACATCAGAGTGTTTCTGGTCATCCTGGTGTTTAAAATACCACGAAATCTATTATTCATAATTCTATAAACGCACGTACCTGTGAGAAGTAACGGCTATGGAAGCGAGCTCTAACGTGTTTTTCCAGAAAATATTTTCACGTTTCAACGTAACAGGCTCTTGTTTACTTTATGTTAACTTTATACAGACATTTTACAGTTTTGTAGATTAACCAAACTTAAGTGTCCATTTTTACAGGTTAAAAACTATAGTCTGAGACCTTAACCAAGGCTGTTTTTAATCCTGCTGTGCGGCGTTGCTACGATTGGCAAATTAATGATATGCTAATAACCGGGCTATTCTAAAAATAGTTTATAGTAACTGTTATGACAGACCGGCCTCGGTGGCGTTGTGGTTAGGCCATCGGTCTACATGCTGGTAGGTACTGGGTTCGGATCCCAGTCGAAGTATGGGATTTGTTATCCTGATACCGACTCCAAAGCCTGAGTGAGTGCTCCACAAGGTTAAATGAGTAAGTGTAAACCACTTGCACCGACCAGTGATCCATAACTGGTTCAACAAAGGCCATGGCTTGTGCTATCCTGCCTGTGGGAAGCGCAAATAAAAGATCCCTTGCTGCCTGTCGTAAAAGAGTAGCCTATGTGGCGACAGCGGGTTTCCTCTAAAAAAAACAGTGTCAAAATGGCCATATGTTTGACGTCCAATAGCCGATGATAAGATAAAAAAATTCAATGTGCTCTAGTGGCGTCATTAAATAAAACAAACTTTACTGTTATGATAAATTTGTTTATCATTGTCTCAGAATTAACAGTGAATGATACGAAAATATCGGAGTTAATTCGATATAAATCGTGTTGAGTCGATCACATACACGTGGAGTGTGCATTGTGCTATGTGTGCAGTTGATATTGAGATTAAGAGCATAGTAGTTAACATTGTAATATTCAGATCAGTGCATGTGCTGAATTCCACACTTAAGACCATTTTAGACAAGATGTCTTTTATTCTATC